>NC_058411.1:75709594-75930361 GCF_002201575.2 Neomonachus schauinslandi
AAATAAATAAATAAATAAATAAATAAATAAATAAATAAATAAATAAATAAATAAATAAAATCTTTAAAAAAAAAAAAAAGACTTGGCCTTGAATCTCAGAGTGGGGCTTTGGGGAAGAAAGATGTGTTTCTTCACCAGGTCCTACCTGAAGAGTGGTAGGGGTGTGTTGGCATTGCAGCCCTGGGAGATTTGCTGCCAGACTGAGCTAAGCATTGATATGAAATCAGCTGATAGTTTCTCATGCTGCCCAGATGGTGCATTTCTAAATGATAAACTGGTAGGTTACGTTGAGATTTACCAGTTAAGTGCAATTGCCTAAAAGATCTTGCCTTTTTGTGCTTATTTTTTTCCCATCTGCCATCCCTTCTATGTATTCCCAACATTTGAGCATTGTCTCTGGATGCTAGAATTTCAGGGGAACAACAGTGCAGCAAGGAAGAACCCAGTTCCTGTATAATAGCTGTTGGCTCAATGTAGAGTTAGCTTTCGTGGCCTCATTAGCTTGGATAGAGGAGCGCTTGGAGGTAGCAGCCAATGGAGGAGCATACTTTTTACAGTCTTGATATATGTGTCACTTTCTAGCCTTGCCAGACATCATTGTTTGGGGATAAACTCACAAATGCCATGGTTCTTGAGCTTGGCTGTATATTAGAATCACTCTAGTGCCCAACATGCATCTCATACCAATTAAATCTGTCTCTGGGCTGGGATCCATGCATAAGTAGTCTTTAAGCCACCTACATATTAGGTGATTCTATTATGTAGCCACAGCTGAGAAGCACTGAGTAAGGGGACTAAATTAGTTGGCCGATGAAGAATTTCGGCATTCCCAAGTGAGCCCGTTGTGTCTTCTGTTTATCTTTGCTGAGTTTTACTTTAGTAACAATGCAGCAAGATCAGAGGTGGTCAGCTACACATGACTGATTTTCCAAAGTATGTTACAACCTCTGAGTAGTGACTGTATTTTGCCTGTGAATCAGTGTAGGCTTCTCTTCATATGCTCTTGTGAATGGTATTCTGAAGTCTCTACAAGAAGGGAAAGTGGGTGATGTGTGTATTTGTGTGTATATATATCTTGTCTCTGTTTTAGTTAGTATGTTATTGTTTGTTCCGTTCACTTTGAAGACTTGATAATTGACTTCATCATAACTTCTGGTGAGAAATTATCTGAAAAGGTCAGATTACTTGGGGAAAAACAAAACTAAAACTATCATTGCAAAACTAAAACAATATCCAGAAGATTTTTAAAAAGACACGCTCAACAGAAATGTCTAGAACCAATGTTTCTGGCTGTTGACAAGGCTGGCATGCCAGTTTCTACTTGTGTGCATACATGTTCTCCCAATATCTATACATTACTGGCCCTTTGAACACAGTTCCCATTAAGAATGCTTAGAGATCCTAAAGTAGGATTGCCAGATAAAATATAGGTTGTCCAGTTAAATGTGAACTTCAAATAAACAATGAATAATTACTTAGTATAAATAGGTCTTAAACATTACATGAGACACACTAAAAGAGTTACCTGTTGTTTATCTAAAGTTCACATCTGAGTATCCTGTATTTTTATTTCTAAATCTGGCAAGTCCATGGAGATGTGGGCTGGATGGTGGGCCAGAGCACTGTCTAGTTTCTCTGGGCTGGGCCTCCTTGATGCGACCTTGACTCTCACCATATTCCTGCAGAGAAGCTGCTGCTCAGCTCTCCAACCCAAACTCTTACTCTGCTGTCTTCCTATATGTCTGATAGGTTTTCCCATCTTTGGTGTTAGGACTGAGAGATGTAGGCTTGAAAAGAAACCCCCCCCCCCAACCACACACACAGAGACACACACACACACAAATCAGTGCTTAAATTCTGAATGGTAGAAGCGATGCGAGTTAAGACCTTCTACTTCTGGGCAGTAACCCCTGTAGCAGGTGCAGCGTGATGTATTTGAGTACTTTTCCATCATTTGGGAGACGCGAGTGTCCTCTCTCCCTTAGAAACCTGGGCAGGTGGCCTGGCCTCCTGGGTACTTGTCTGGCCTGGTTTACTAGAAAATTCCACTCTCAATCAAGTTAAAGCTGGCTAGCTTTCACCTGCCTCTCCCGAGACTGACCTTCACCTCCCTCTCCTAAGGTTCGTTTTGTTGGCCTTAAATAAAGGGCTCTGTCAGTTGAGTGGAGGCACAAACTGGAACTTCTCCCAAAGTTTTCTATCAAGTCAACAAATTCTTATATGTGCCACCTGGAGAGAGAGAGAGAGAGAGAGAGAGAGGAAGTGTGTGTGTTTCCTCTTACTGGTACTTTGTATATTCATTTTGTTTGAGGGAGGCAATTTTTGTCACTGACTATAAAGCTAAACCTAGTCTTATGTGCACATAGACTATACTGTGAAATTTTGGAGATAGCCATTATCATTTATAGAAGACATTCCTGAATCATTTCAAACTAATAGAAAAATATCAAAAAGTATGCATTTGTATACCATCTGTATCTAAACACTTTGCCATAATTTCTTCAGACTTTTAAAAGCCAGTGTTGAGGCCCTTTTTGTAATCTTCCTTAATCCAGTTTCTCTGCTTGTCTCCCTAGAGATAGCCGCGTTCCCAAAGTTGGTATGGGGGCCACCACCATGCAGAACGATAGGAGATGCCATTCACAATTAGGCCTATCTGTGTATGTAGCATGGGTATTTTAAACCCTGTACAAACAGTATCGATGTATAAATTTTGATAATTATATTATTGTAAATAATACCAGTTTTGTCTCTTCCTTTCTAAATTCTTACATCTCATTTCTTCCTGCCTTGTCCCAGACCTCTAGCATAATGTAGGAAAGTAAGGGTGACAGTGGGCATTCTTAATCTTGCTTCCTGAAGTTTTCATTATTATATTTGAAGTTTGCTGAAAATTCTTGATAGATATCATGAATTTGATTCCCTTCTAAGAATGAATGTTGAGCTTTATTAAGGTATTTTTCTGTGTTGTTCTGTATTGTTTAGAGATTTTGAGATATAGTTTTTCTCCTTTAGTATATTGTGGTAGATATCACTGATAAATTTTCGGATGGTATGTAACTCTTGCATTCTTAGAATAAACTCTGCATAGTTGCATGGTTTATTTTCACACATCACTGAATTAGCATTGCTAATTTGGTTTTTTTTTTTAATTTTTAGTTTATCCTTTTTTTGTTTTTAATTGCATTATAGAAAGAGGAGATGGTCTGTATGATAGCATTACTTTGAAATTTTAAAGAGATTTTTAAGGTGAATCATCAATTTTTGCAAATATATGTACCTAAAAAGGATGCATATGGTCGATTTGTTGGGCTCTGGGTTATATATAATCAGGGTTGTTAATGGTATCAGTTTTTATTTGCTGTATTTATCAATTTATGATAGAGGGGTATGAGCTCCTATTTTACTTATTTCTGTCAGTTTTTGCTTTATATATTTTAAGGTTTTGCTTTATATATGTTATATATTTTAATGTTACTTACATTCAAGGTCATGATTTTTTTTAAAAGATTTTATTTATTTATTTGAGAGAGAGACAGAGACAGAGATAGCAACAGAGAACATGAGCCGGGAGGAGAGGGAGAAGCAGGCTTCCCGCTGAGCAGGGAGTCCGACTCGAGGCTCCATCCCAGGACCCTGGGATCATGACCTGAGCCGAAGGCAGACGCTTAGTGACTGAGCCACCCAGGAGCCCCTTTTCAAGGTCATGATTATACCCACCACGTAAGAAATAAAACATTACAAATGCATTTGAAGCATTTTGTATGCCCTTTACCATCCCCTTAGGTGAAATTGTTTATTAATCCCGTGTACTTCTTTATACTTAGGTATAAAATCCCCAAACAGTATATAAAATGGTTATGTGTTTTAAAAGTCTATAAAAATGGCATCCGACTATGTGTATTTTTCAGTGACTTTTTCTCAGATAACCTCTGTCAGTATGTATAGCTCTAGTTCATTCATTTTAATGTCTGCGTGGTATCGCTTTGAATATATCACTCAATACTTGCTTATCTGCATTGTTGATAGAAATTTAAATTTTTCCCATTTTTCATGGTTTAGGAACAATGCTTCTGTAAATGTTCTTTTTAACACTTGTGTTCATATGTGAATGCTTCACCAGGGGTAAACTTGAGGTAGAAGTTTTGGTTTTATTGATGTATACCTGTAAATTCAATATTGACAAAATGATCTTTAGAGCGACTGTAGCAGTTAATACTCCCATCAGCAGTGTGGAATTCTCATTCTTCTCTCTCACCAGCAGTTAGTTATTAGCCGGCTTTGTAACAATTCCAAATCTGATGTGTGTGACATAGTCTCCCACTATAGTTTTAATGTGCATCATCTTGAAGACAAGTGAGTTTGTTCTTTTATATGTTTATTAGCATATAATGAATTGCTCATTTGGAGCTCCTTTTCCAGAATTTACTGTCCATTTGGTCTTTTTTTTTTTTTTAATTGGTTGCTTCTCTTATTTCTTTCTTTTTTTTAAAATTTTATTATGTTATGTTAGTCACCATACAGTACATCATTAGCTTTTGATGTGGTGATCCACGATCCATTGTTTTCGTGTAACACCCAGTGCTCCATGCAGTACGTGCCCTCCTTAATACCCATCACCGGGCTAACCAATCCCCCCTCCCCCCTCCCTCCTCCCCTCTAAAACCCTGTTTGTTTCTCAGAGTCCATAGTCTCTCATGGTTCATCTCTCCCTCCGATTTCCCCCCTTCATTTTTCCCTTCCTTCTCCTAATGTCCTCCATGCTATTCCTTATGTTCCACAAATAAGTGAAACCAAATGATAATTGACTTTCTCTGCTTGACTTATTTCACATCATCATTAGCCATCAGGGAAATTCAAATTAAAACCACATTGAGATACCACCTCTTATTTCTTTCTGGTACTTTTTGTCCTGGATGCCAATCTTCTGTTGGTCGTATGCTTTGCAAATGTCTTATCTGTGTATATAGCTTATCACTTTCTAGTGACTTCTTTTAACATACGTCATTTTGGTAATTTTAATGCAACTGAATTTAAAAAAAATGTTTTCTTCTTCTAAAAAAATTTTTTTCTGAACTCCAATTTCATAAAGATACTCTAAGATTCTTCCAAGGTTTTTTTTCTCTTATGCTTTTCACATTTAGATTTTTTATCCACTGGAATTGATTCTTGTGTATGGTTTGAAGTATGGATACTTCTTATATTTTAATTTAGAAATAATCTATCCTTTCCCCACAAGTTTCAGTATACCCTCCAATCACACATCCAGTTTCCATATGTGAGTAGCTCTATTTATAGACTTTATTTCCTATTTTATATGGTCTATTTTGTTGTCTATGTACCAATGCCAGAGTTCCTCAATTATGACTTTTTTATTATCCTTGTCTTGTTCCATGCTGCATTTTTAGCTAACTATTCAGTGTTATCTTTTATTCACAAATTATTTCCTTCACTGTGCCAGCTTATCCAGCTCTTAAACTTTTAATTTCAATGAGTATACGTTACATGTAGAATATTTATAAATTATTTAGGTAACCCTAATGTTCTTATTTTTTTCATAGTGTGCTGTGACTGTCATTGTTTATAATGGTGGTTATTATCTTGGTGAAGATTCTAAACATGACTAGAATACTTGTAACATGTTTAATATTTAAAATTTGTATTGTGTGATTTCACGTGTCAATATTTGATCTTGTTGCCTATGTTGACATTTAGTTTTCTTCACATGTACTGGCAGCTTGGTTTGAAGGGTCTTGATCTATAGGTTGCTTTAAAAGAAAAAAAGAAGAAGAAAGAAAAGTCTTCCCTCACCCTTTACACTTGTCTATCTCGCAGTTGTCTCACCTGGTCCTTGCAAGGCCCCCATATCAGAAGCTGGGCTTACCAGTGGTGTTTGGGGTTCCCTGTCCAAGGTGGTGATATGGATGTTGCAGATCTATTCACTGGGGACAGGGATGGGCAGGGTTTGGAGTTTGGTCTTAATCCCTGTCTGTACCCTCCAGTTCAAGCCCCAGACAGCAGTTGGCTGCAACTTCTTACTTCTTTCCTTTACCTGCCATCTGGGAACCCCCCCTCTCTTTTCCTATTCTTTCTTTCTTTCTTTCTTTTTTTTAGATTTATTTACTTGAGAGAGAGCACATGAGCACAGTGAGGAGGGGCAGAGGGAGGAGAGAGAATCGCAAGCAGACTCCATGCTGAGCATGGAGCCCGAGGTGGGGCTCCAACTCACCACCCTGAGATCAGGACCCAAGCAGAAACCAAGAGTCAGGCATGTAACCAACCGTGCCACCTAGGTGCCCCTCTCCTTTTTTCTTAGCAAGCCTAGCCCTGGTTTCCTGCCCCACAGGGGGCCCTTTCAGCCCCCATAGCTCTGCAGAAACCTAACTCCAGGCCATCCTGCCTGTCTCTGGAACTGGGGCACAGCAGGCCCAGAGCTTCGGCTCCAAAGCACCACTTGGCTGTTCTATTCCATTTCTGTTTCTCCAAGATGTTATTCTATTTTGGTTCTCGCCTATGACTTCTAACTTTCTTGCTTTAGATTTTAGATTTCATTATTAAGCAGGTTTAGGAGGAACTAAAAAATGTGAACCTGTAACAACTAGAGGTCTATTGGGTCACTTAACTTTTTGGAAACGTGGTTGGAAATAGCCCTCACTTGTTGCAATTTGTCTCCTATAGTTACCATATCCGTACTAGTCCATCTGTCATAGTAAAGGAAAGTGTTCCTTTCATAGCTCTGGTCCACCCTCCTCTCTCTCTACCTCCCCACCCCTACGGAACCCTTCAGGTGTTACTATGCCACTGGTAGCAAGGTTCAAGTTTAAATATGAAGTATTGTGACTGCCACCTAATGGCAGCCATCAGGTACTTTCAGCCAGAGCCTAAATTTTATTCTGACAAGTGTGTGCCTCTGTAGATGATTTGTTTCTTGGCTTTTAAATGCTACATGGATAGAAAGGGAAATATAAGTTTCAGGGAGCTTATGTTCCTGGAGTTCTAAGCTGTTTAGCATCTCCCCTTTAACAGGATAGAAAATAAGGGTGACAGAAGAGGATCCCACGAAAAGGCTAGTTACCTAGCACCAGCAGCTAGAATTTCATTGAATGGATGTTGTCCTCATGGGAAGCTGTTTGTCACATGGGGCCTGGCCCTGAATATTTACATTGGGCGTCTGGGTAGAGTCAAAGACACATAGCCATGAATTTGCTGACGTTTGTACCTATTTTAGACCATCACTTCAGGACATAAAGACTCAATTGCTGAGTATTAAAGGATATACATTCCTTGATCATCCCCGCCCACCTTCAGTTTATCCTCTTCCTGAAGCTGTTTTCTGTCTATATTGGTGAGTGAGACCCCATCCCAGTTATTTAAAGCCTCTAAAATGGTATGAATCTCCACAGAGTAAACTTGGCTGGAAACTTAGGATATTTATCAGCTATTTCTGCAATAATGCCATGTAACAAAACATGCTTACAATCTAGTAGTTTTCAATAACAAGCATTTATTTGCATAGGTGTCCGGGTCCTCTGTGGTTCAACTGAGCCTGGCTGGGCTGTTTCACACTGTGCACAGACTGGACTTGGCTGCTCACCGTGGCTAAGGGATAGGTCTGCACTGGGGGACCCAGGCTGACTGAGTAGTCGCTACCTAGGGTACATCCCTTTGTGAAGGAGCAGGAGTGAAGGAGGCAAGCCAAACTGTGTGCAAGCAAATATAAATCCTTTCCTTGCGTCGTGTCCGTTTGCATGGCACTAGCCAAAGCCAAAAGTCCTAGGAGGTGCTCTGTACCGAGGTGAGAGTGGATGAATATTTGCTGAGCCGTGTTCCAGCCTCTGACAACTCCACATAAAATAATTGAATGAAGTCAAATATTTTTTAAGAAAACAAAAGCTTAATGTGTTACTACTGAAGTGTAAGTGCAAGAAGCTTCTAAGACATTTCCAAGAGGTTCACCTTGAGAAGCCCTTCAGGGTGGAAGTGCGTGCTGTTCATGTTCTTATACCCACTGCCTAGTACAGTGCCTGGCTTGTGGAAATAGTAAACACATGAATGAAAGTGCTACCAGGTTTACCGAGAAACTGGTGGGCCTGGAGAGTTGGGATATTTTCCCCATCTTTTAATACTGGCATTTTTATATTTCTGCCTGAGAAAATCCTAAATGTTCTTAACCAAGGAGAGAGATTGAAAGATAAAGTCCTAAACTCATGGGACTTCTCCCAGCTATTGTCCGATCGTTTATTTTTCTGATAAAGGAAACTAGTCATCTCCTTTTTATACATATATAGAACAAAATAATAGCTACAGTCATTGATTATTCACATAACTTCCTACATGGCCTCATCCTTTTTGGTTTTTGTTTTTTTAAAGATTGTATTTGTTTATTTATTTGAGAGAAAAGAGAGAGAGAGAGAGCACAAGCGGAGGGGAGGGTCAGAGGCAGAAGCAGACTCCCCCCTGAGGATGTGGGGCTCGATCCCAGGACTCTGGGATCATGACCTGAACCGAAGGCAGCTGCTTAACCGACTTGAGCCACCCAGGCTTCCCTGGCCTCATCCTTTTTGAAGAGACAGGATGGGTCTCTATCCAAATTAGATTCAGATGCTAAGATTGATAACTACATACATACACCACCCACAAAAGAGGGTATGAAAAGGTTTATTTACTAAAATAGTGAGACTTCTGGAGAGAGCAGGGCAGGCCTCTGAAGCTGCCTAGAAAGAGGAAAGGAAGGAGACTGGCTTGGTGTTTTACAGTGTTTAGGGGATAAGGTTGGGCTGAGGATCCCCACTTGTGGACAGTGGCTTGTGCTTAGTGTCAAAGGCTTTGAGGGGCCCCTGGGTGGCTCAGATGGTTGGGCATCTGTCTTCGGCTCAGATCATGATCTCCGGTCCTGGGATCAAGCCCCGCATTGGGCTCCTGGCTGGCTCAGCAGGAGGTCTGCTTCTCCCTCTCCCTCTGCCTCTCACTCTGCTTGTGTGCTCTCTCGGTCTCTCTCTCTCAAATGAATAAATAAAATCTTTAAAAAAAAAGGGGGGGGGGCTTTGTATTTAGATTGTCCAGTTGTGGGGCAGAGGGGAAGAGGGAGAGGTGTTACCCGCAGTCCAACATCAGAAGAAATAATTGGGCTCCTTATATGCTTATACTGTGATTGTTGAAGGCCCACTGATAAAGAGGTGTTGTGTTGACATTTCAGGTGATGGACCTGCTGACTGCTGTTGATTTTGATTATAGCCCACTTTTTCTCTGGACTTCACTGACTTTGAATCTTCCTTGATTGTTGCTAATGGATACCAAGGCAGCTATCCCTTTCCCAAACTGCATTGTTTATAGGTACCTGGTGAGGAAACAGATCTAGAGGACCTACTGGGTACCAAGAGCAGGCTATACACTTCACCCTCATATGCATATTAAATATGAGAGCTCAGGGGCACCTGGGTGGCTCAGTCGGTTAAGCATCCGACCCTTGAGTTCGGCTCGGGTCATGATCTCAGGGTCCTGAGATCAAGCCCCACATCGGACTCCACGCTCAGTGTGGAGTCTGCTTGAGATTCTCCCTCTCCCTCTGCCTTTCCTGCCACTTGCATGCTCTCTCTTTTTCTCTCTGGAAGAAATAAAATAAATCTTTAAAAAAAATAAAAATAAATAAATATGAGAGCTCAAATTTGATTTTATTCTTGGGTATTGAAGTAAATTGTATGTGATTTTGCCTTCTATGACCAGTACCGTTTTCATTAATGTAAGAAATAGTTGGAGAAAGTTCCTGCGTTTGTTCATGGATAACTTTGTTTGAGTGTATATTCATCTGTCAGTAATTACTGTGTTTTCCCAAATGATATCTCTTATGTACCAGCTCCATGATATGGAGCATATATTTATACATTTTTACTATTTAAAAATTTTTAAACTTTTTTGGGTTGTGTGGTGCTTTTTGCGTGAATAAAAGTAACTTACCTTCAAAAGCACTGGTTCTCAACTTTAGAATGGGTCATAATCACTTGGGAGCCTTATTAAGGCATCCTCCAAGTTTCTTATTAAGTCTGGGGTGGGCCTGAGAATTAGAATTTCTAAGAAGTTCCAGGTGATCTTTAGTTTCAGGGACTAAACTTTGACCAACACTGTCTTATAACAGTAATATCCATGAGGTCATGGGTTTTATGTGCTAGTTTGATTTTTTTTCCTAACATACATTAAGATAAATATTCAACTGTTAAAATAAAGTCCAGCTGTCTAATACCAAAAGAATGACCTCACTGCTGTGCCTGCAAAGCTTTGGAAATACTGAGTATTCTCCAAGTTTAATTCAGAGGAAGGATCCTTTGCCTTTAAGATTGAAGGTATGTGCTAACCCTGTGTGAAGCAATGTGAGGCAATGGGTAAAGCCAATGAAAGGCAAAGGCAGTACGAATTAGAATCCATGAGCACAAAGAGAGCCATGGTTTTCATCCATTAGGGAAATCAGGAATTCTCTAGTTCCCCAACTGTGTGCATAATCTGTTTCTGCCAGTGGGTGTGTGTGTGTGTGTGTGTGTGTGTAGGGGAGGGACTTGGATACGTGTGAGAGAGTATAAATGAAAACCAGACACAACCACAAACTGGTGACTGTAGTTCTGGAAGTCCCCATAGAGAAAATAGATGAATCATAGTCACATAACTTGATGGGACCAGCCATTGTCACTCACACTGTTCATGTTAACCCCAGGCTCATGGAACCTCCCTGGGATTAATAATACCCCAGACTCCTTTTAAAGAGTTACGGAAAAGATTTGCCGAGTTTACTAGTGATTCTAGTGATTGGGTGAAGCCAGCAACCTTTAAGTGCCTAGGAACTTGGAGTTTGGGTTATACCTGAAGCTTACACAACCATAAGAACAGCAGTAGCAAACAAACAAGAAACTCTACAGGGTAAAAATCACAGGTTCTTTGGGCCTGAATGAATTTGTTGGCACTTACTAGCTTGTGTTTTGGGGAAAGTTGTTTAACCTGTGTACCTCGGTTTCCTTATCTGTAAAGTGGACCTTGGGATGATATAGCACCCACCTTGTAAGAGTGATGTGAGGATGGCCTATATTAATCTGTGTAGAGTGCTGAGAAATAGCACTCAGTGATCCCTGTATCCATATATAATTAAAGGAAGCTGAGCCAGTGTGCACT
The DNA here is from genome assembly GCF_002201575.2 of Neomonachus schauinslandi. Classification (NCBI taxonomy): domain Eukaryota; kingdom Metazoa; phylum Chordata; class Mammalia; order Carnivora; family Phocidae; genus Neomonachus; species Neomonachus schauinslandi. Next base: position 75,720,749 of record NC_058411.1, read on the forward strand.
GTGGCTCTGGTTACTACATGCCTTCCCATGATAGTGAGATCACCTTCAGTGCCACTCTTGGTGAATCGGAAGACACAGGCTCTAATGATACCTGGCAGAAGGGCTGTTTTGTTGTTGTGAGCGGATTTAAAAAAAAAAAGGAAGATTTGTACTACAAAAGGGATATGTATCAATTAGATTAAGTACTCGACTAGAAAGAGTTTTATTTTTAGGGAGGAAAGTTCTTACATATTTTTTCCCCACATGTTGAATCCTGCCAGTCAGGATCCTTTTCCTATTTTTGTCTTTTAATAGAATATGTTCTTTTCTTTTTTTTTTTAAGATTTTATTTATTTATCTGAGAGAGAGAGAAGTAGAGAGAGAGCAGACAGAGCAGCAGGCAGAGGGAGAGGGAGAAGCAGACTCCCCGCTGAGCAGGGAGCCCAATGCGGGACTTGATCCCAGGACTCTGGGATCATGACCTGAGCCAAAGGCAGACACTTAACTGACTGAGCCACCCAGGCTCCGCAATATGTTATTTTCTTAAAAGATATTCTTGAAGTTTCTTTTCTGGGGGCTAGATTAATTGAATTTATTTGTTAATTTCCTTTAGGGCTAATGTAGCTTCAAAGTGGTCTGCCCTTTTCAAGCCCTGATACTCAAAATCTTGATTTCTCCTCTTCATGCATTATTCCCATTATTCCGCTACTGAATACCAGGGTGCAATTCTCTTTTTAACAAACAAAAACATCCTTAGTCTTGAATTGAGACCTCTGCCTCACCATCCTCACCTCCATGTGACAGGGGCTCTCCTCTTGCATTTGCAAACTTAGAAAACGTGGAGGGAGGAGACTGCCACTAATAAGACATATATGGAAACCACCAACCTAGCTCAGACTCACAATTCTGTAACCTTTATATTCTCTTAGCATTCTCTTGTGAGCCCGTGGCGTGAGCCTTCCACCAGTGAAGGCATTAACTTCTCCCTTTTACATGTTGCCTGCAGATTCCATCTTATCCTTCTCCGTAATGGGAGTGTGTCCTTTGTTATACTGGGACTATGGGCAAAAATATTTGAAGAAGAGATGAATCATGATTTCCTGGGTGTTAGCTTTGCAATGGTCTCCTTCATCAATCTGTAAATTAGTCATGACTCTGTCACACCCTTACAGGTACAATTTACACAAAATGAATCATTTCAAAATATATTCTATGTGTAATTTCTATTTAGAATGTGGGTGTTATTTCCAAGGAGCATCAGTTTTGTAAGAAGGTTGGTTTAGCTACAATTTGCCTGCTTTGTAAAGGCCTGGAATTGATTTTTGATTATTCTTTTTTTCTTACATTTTAATGTTAGGTATACATAAAGAAAATGACATAAAACACATCGAAGTTAAAGAGTAATTTTTCATTGAACACTCATATGATGCCACCTTGCTCATAACCCAACTCAATTTGTCTTCTCCTGGATCCCACCATCATCCTGACTTTAGTTACTATTATTTGCTTTCCTTTTGTCATTTTTTTCCATTTGTGTGTAGCCAGGATAAAGATTGTTGGGTAGGGAGGTATGAGTAGCTTCAGCTTTATTAGAAAATGCCGAACACTTTTCACAGTGATTGCACCAGTTTGCACTCCTGCCACAGTTATGTGAGCATTCCATTGCTCCACATCTACACCAACACTCAGTTTTGTCAGGCTTTCAATATTCCTGATTACTAATGAGAATGAGCACCTTTGAATATAATTGTTACTCGTATGTTGTCTTTTTAGAGTGCTTATTGACATTTTTTACCCGTTTTTTGTTTTCTGTAGTTTTGTAGGAGTACACGCGCGCACGGACACACCCATGATCTTTAATTATTTAAGTGTATTTTCCCAACCTGTGGCCTTGTCTTTTCCCTCTTTTTATGACATATTGTGAAAAGAAGTTCTTTCTTTTAATGTAGTCAAATTTATCAATTTTCTTTCCTTTATATGTAATGCTTTTTGAATCTTAAGTTTTTCCTAACCTGAAATTATAAAAATATTATGCTGTATTGTCGTACTAAACATTTGTAGTTTTGCTTTTTACAATTTAGCTTTTAATCAACTTAAAATAGATTATTTTCACGAACCATGAGAGACGATGGACTCTGAAAAACAAACAGGGTTCTAGAGGGGAGGGGGGTGGGAGGATGGGTTAGCCTGGTGGTGGGTATTGAGGAGGGCACATTCTGCATGGAGCACTGGGTGTTATGCACAAAGAGTGAATCATGGAACACTTCATCTAAAACTAATGATGTAATGTATGGGGATTAACATAAGAATAAAAAAAATAGATTATTTTCTGGTATAAAGTTGGGATCCAATTTTCATTTTTCCATATACATATCCACATTTCCCAATCAATAATTATTAGAAAAAACATTCTTAGTATAAACAAAGATCTTCCATGATACTTCCGTCCTATAAAGAGACCATGAATTCACCGTGTCTTTCTGAGTCCTTTATTCTATTATCTGTTATCCCTCTTTCAGCACTATGCTATTTTAATTATGTTGTGATAATTAAAAATAATTCTTATTAAATGGTAAGGCAAGTTATCTCATCTTTATATTTTCAAGTTTCTGGGCTCTTATGGGCTTTTTGCACATCTGTGCTTCAATGTATATTTTAGAATGAACTCCTTGTTCAAAAAAACCCCCCAAACTCTTAGAAATGCTTAACAGGATTGCACTGAATCAATAGATCAACTTGGGAAAATTAACATCTTTACAGTATTGAGTCATATCAAAAACATGGCTTACTCTCTATCTCTTTCTTGGTAATACATTTCAACATAATGTTTCTGTTTTCTCATGAGGTCTTAAAAATTTATGAGGTTTTTTTAAGTACTTTGTGCTTTTAGGGGTACTGTGAATGTTAAGTTTTCTTTTTGAAACTGTTGCTGGCATCAGGATTTTTTTATATCCAGCAACTTTACTAAACTATGTATTAATTTCAATATGTTATCTGCAGGCAGTCTTTTGAATTTTTCTAAATACATGTTCATAGTGAATAATAGCTTAATTTTTTCCTTTATTTTTATATATAAATGTGTGTGTGCATGTGTGTTCACCCATGTTTTCTTTTTTCTTATCCAATTGCATCCACTAGTACCCTTAGGAAAATAATGAATAGAAATAGTAGTAACAGGTGTTCTTGAGTTAGGCTGAGTCTCCTAGGGAAAACATTTAAAAGTAAAACATTTGATGTAATTTTTAAGAAATTAACATAGTATAAAATTAACTTTTTCTTTTTGGTGCACAGTTCCATGAGTTTTAGCTCATGTGCAAATTCATGTACCCACCACAGTAATCAGGATAGAGAAATGTTACATCACCCCCAAAATTTGTGTGCTGCCCCTTCGTAATCAAATACTAGCACCCCCCCAACCTTGGCCACTGCTGCTGTGATCTGTTTTTATCCCTATGGTTTTGTCTTTTCCGGAATGTCATATAAATGGAATTAAACAATAATTAGACTTCTGAGACTTTTTCACTCTGCGTAATATCTTGAGATTGATTTATGTTGAAGTATGTATCAATAGTGATTCCTTAGTATTGCTGAGTAGTATTCCCTTCTATAGCTATACCACAATTTGTTTATATATTCACTCTTGAATTACATATGTTTTCTAGCTCTGCAATTTATTCATCTTTCTTAAATAAGAAAGCTGCTTAACTTCTTTATGCATTGACTTCTTCATCATTAATGGGGATAATGTACCTACATGACAGGGTTATTGTGGGAGAAAAAACGAGTCCATACATATGAAGTACTTAAATAATGCCTCATATATAGTAAATGCTCAATAAATACAATCCATATCGTTGTCTCCAATATTAGTAAAGATTTTGAGGTAGAAAAAAACTTGACAAGTTCAAGGAATAGCAAGAAAGCCAGAGTGCCTGGTCTGTAACGAACAAGGCAAAGACAGGGAGAGGCATGTAGGTGCCATGTTGTGAAGGGTGTTATGGGCTGCAGTAAGAGTTGGGATTTCACTCTAAGTGCATTGGAAAGCCGGGATAAGATAATCTGGTTCAGGCCTTTACTAGATTATTCAGACTGCTGTAGAAGAATGGGTATGGTGGTGGTGTAAGAGTCAAAGCAGGAAAACTTTCTAGGTTATTGCAGAGGTCAAGGAGAAAACTGTGGTAGCTTGGACCATAGGGGTGGTTGGTGAGTGTGGGGATGGTGAGAAGTGGTTTGATTCAAGGTATGGTTTGGATGTAAAATTCACAGAACTTGCTGACAGATTCATAGCTCAATGTAACACATTCCCCATAAGAGCAGCGGTGTGACCATTTATAATGACAGCAACACTCCTGTCCTGTTGTGGCTTTACCAAAGATTTCCCTCATCCATTTTTGAATTGACACCTGAATTTTCATGCCTGATTTCTGAAATCCACCTGAAGAAATAGCCTATCCTTTCATATATTTTTTAAATGACATCTAACTGCTTCTTTAGTACTCATACTCACAACCCCAAACACATTGTTAAGGTAACAACTTATCCCACAAAAATGTTTTTCCATAGCATTTTGCTTTGTGGTCCTCCAGTCTGTATAGTTCTATGACCCCACATATTTAGTCGTCCTGCTGGAAATAAAGTTGTCAGAGCCGCTTCATGCTTAGCCAGCAGGCTGGTAGTTTTAGTTGTTGGCTGGAGTTCTTGTGTACACTTGGGACTTTTTGTTGGAATAAACATTATTAGACCCAGGCTAAAATTGGATCAGAAATTTATTTTTGTCCTCCTTTCAACCTCAACTCACCCTAGATTATCTCATCCAAATGACAAATGGTTTTGACTTTCTGAAGGGATCTAAAGATTAAAATCAGCCCTGGATGCTTGCTTAGCCTTGCATTCAAATGGAGATTTTTTTTTTTTAACCAGTTAAAAATAGAGTTCTCTGATCTCACATACAAAGTTTTATTTCCTGTGTGTCTGCTCTTAACACGTCTGTATTTGTTCTCAGTGCTGCCTGAGCTTCCAACTCCTTCTTAAAGACAAACACCTGACCCAGTCTTTATCTGGAACACTCATCATGCTTTTTTTAACCCTATCCTCTCTGCTTAATTTGGGGCCTCTCATAATTCAGCGTTTGCCAAATGGAAGGAAATTTCCCTTCTATCCTAAGCGACTTGTCCTATCTTGTCCCAGTTTTCAACATCTCTTGTCAGGTTAATGTCAAACTGTGGCATTTATTGACTTAGTTTATTTGCAGGAGGGACTCTGGCCTCTTGGAGATGCTCACTTAAATTTTGTGTATAATTTTGTGCTTTTTTGTAATCGGCTTCTTTTGTGATCTTACAGAATACCAAGCTGCTATTTTACACTTGAAGAGGGAACACAAAGAAGAAATTGAAAACCTACAGGTATATCTCTTTGATTCTACTGAACCGGTTATTGAGACTGCTACCTCATTTTCTCATGTGCCGAAGTAAATATTCCCCTTTTGTTGCCATATTTGCTTAGACAGCATCTGCAGCTGGTACCTGCCAGCAGGCACTGCGTTTATCCTGAGGAGGGAAAACTTGCACTCCATTTTTAATATAATTCAATTCCTGTTTTTAAGAAATGCAAGTGCCTTTGACTGGGAAAATGATATGCTTGGAGAAAATATTGGTTTTATTTGAAAAGCAGGAAACAAGAGCGAGTGTTTAGAATTTTACTCTTTGTAAGAAGTCTTTAAAAACCTATTTTTCCTATGCACACTGTAAGCTGTTTTGTTTGGCTTACTCCCATTCATGTATTTGTATCCATCCATCTCAGGATATCCCTGAAATATGATGTCATGCAGATCAAGGCACTTAGGGAAGTGGCCCTGGTAGGAGCCAGAGTTGTGCTGAGCCATCCATTCTCTATCCCCAGGGAGTGCTTGGAAATTGCTGACTTGATCCCAGAAAGACTGAGGGATTATTTACTTCCTCCCACTATCTAATTGTCCCTCCTTTAATGTTTGGTCTTTGCTTGCAGTGCCAATGACAGAAAGTTGTAGAGTTTTAATTTCAGGTAACTAAATATTGAATCAAGCACTGATTCTAGTTTCCTAATGGCTGGGTTGACCCATACCTTAGAGGATAAGAACGAAATTTAAATAAAACTTGGTGTTTGTTTGGTGCTAACTCATTACTTGCTAATTCAATGAATTTGTGGATCAAATATTCTTCTTTCCAATAAGTGATAATGTGCTTTTTAACATAACTGAGACACTGTATTGGATTATAGGTTAAGCCATTGCAAATAGCAAAAGAAGATTATTAAATAGGTCAGGTGATGTATAAATTCAGCTTGTTTTAAGCAGTTTGGAAGGGGGAATGAGTCCATTTCACAAAGAAACAAACAACCAAAACTGGAAAAGTACCTCTGTCTCCTAGGGGGAAAAGAGAGGTGGAGGCCCTTAGCCCTTTTGTTGCAAAATGCGCTACAGAGACCTCTCTTCTTTGTTCTGGTGTGCGAAAGATTCTCAGCTTCTCAGAGGAAGTGAAATGGGGATTCATTTAAGAAACAGATTGCTAAAGAGGGTAGGCACAGAAGTGATTCTGTGAGCAGAAGTTTTGTGTAAGAGCTCAGTTGTAAGTTAACATTGGCTTCTCCAGGTTTTAGAGCAGCCCTGTGAGGCTTTGATAGCTAAATAATATTCATGGTAACAGCAGGCTATTACTGTTTTTGAGTTCTTACTTTGTGCTGGGCATTGTTCTAGGTATATTACATATAGTATCTTGTGTCATCTCCACAAAAGTTCAATGATCTTATATCTCAAACTAAGGAAAGGTTGGAGAAGGAAAAGAGAAGAGTAAGTGGAAGGAGAGAAAGTATATTGCGATCATGATCTCCAGTTAAAATAGAAGTTAAATCAAGATTTGATTGACAATAATAAAGGTGAAAAAGTGTTCCTAATTGTGTCTTTAGTTTTCTTTGTCTGTGAAAGGATTATCTGTTCTCTGGATGCTATTAGTAAACTTAAATTCTTTTTGTACCATATTTATGATTCGTATAAAATTGCTGAAACCCTGTGGCCATGACACACTCCTGCCATCAGGTTGGGGGCAGTGTACCCAATCCATACACTTACCTGTACTTTGGAACTATTTCCAGCAATCACAGGCTGACAGCCTTCAATAGGAAACTGGCAACTCTTATCCCTGATCTGACCTAAAGAAGTGTTTTTGGGCAAACACAGCATTTTAAAGATTGAATTAGGAATACACATTTTAAAAATATGGAGGAGTTTCTAAGAAAAAATTAGAAATTCTGGCAACAGTGGGCTTGTTTTCTTGACTTCAACCAGCTGGGATTGAGTAAGCAGGTGTCTACTTCAACTGGGATATGTGTTCTCCAGTTTGCCACTGTCCCCACTCTGGGCCACTTCCTCTACCTGGCCCCTTTCTGCTTTAATTAACCCCTATTCTCTGGGAGTTGAAAATAACTAGATAGACAGCAACACCAACCAGTCAGAACAGATAGAGCTCATAAAACAGGTGGTGACCCAGCCTAGCTGTGCTTGTGTGTGCTCACTGAACACCATCTCCACTTGTTTTATTCCACAAAGAAACAGCTACATCTGTTGTCACAGGACTAGTAGAAGACAATGGGTAACAGAGCTGTTATTTTGATGTTCATTTCCTTATATGTGATTTCTATTGGCAGCCCTCATTGTCTGTTAGGTTTCCTTTCTCCACTTGCATGTCATGGAGAAGTCAGGTGTATTTCAGGACTTCTTCAGCATGCCTTTCTAGAATAAAAAGGATTTCATGCTTAACATTCACAGGAAAAGTGATTCATTCTGTCACTATATACAAGAATTGATATGTATCACCATTAGTTTTTTTAGTTTGTTTTCACAGACTTTAAAGAAATGGCATGACTTAATAAACAAAGAACCTAAAATCAGCTGTCTATTTTTTTTTTTTTAAGATTTCTTTATTTGGGCGCCTGGGTGGCTCAGATGGTTAAGCGTCTGCCTTCGGCTCAGGTCATGATCCCAGGGTCCTGGGATGGAGTCCCGCATCGGGCTCTCTGCTCCTTGGGAGCCTGCTTCTCCCTCTGCCTCTCTCTCTCTCTCTGTCTCTCATGAATAAATAAATAAAAATCTTAAAAAAAAAAGATTTCTTTATTTATTTGAGAGAGAATGAGAGTGAGTATGAGCAGGAGAGGCAGAAGGAGAGGGAGAGAGAATCTCAAGCAGACTCCATGCTCAGCATGGAGCCCGACATGGGGCTCAATCCCATAACACTGAGAGCAGGACTTGAGCCAAAACCAAGAATTGGTTGCTCAACTGACTGCACCACCCAAGCACCCCAGCAGTCTATTGCTTTGGGGTATAGATTCAGAGAGAAATCACTTAATTATTCAGTTTCCCCACCAGCAAAATGGAAACCTTACCATCTAAAATGATTTGAAGTTGACCTTTCTAGCACAGAGTCCCAAAGCTAATAAGTGGGGGGAGTCTGGAGTTTGTAATCTCATGTATGCTCTGCAGTCAGTATGTATGGAGTGCTGCACTATAGAAAGGCCTCAGGGCTTAGTCCTAGAACTGGCTTTTCAAAATGTGTAGCAACTCACATGCATATTCCCTTATTCAACAACAAAGATTTATTGATGCTTTGAATATAAACCATTCTCAGCATCCATGTTTAGACACCTTCTACATAAACAGAGCATTTGGCTAACTCCGATCTCCAGTAGGACAGTAGTGGCAGATCAAACATTTCTTATGAATTCGCTATTTTATGTCATTTATAATATAACCACAGCAAATTCTTCAATTTTGTCCAAGGATGCCCTTCATTTAGCAAACTCAACTTTGAGGGTTTATGATGACTTCGTGACACTCAGCATCATCTGGTTAGTTTTTCATTTTTGGATAGTTCTGTGTTACTGACTTCATTTTTATATTTATTTTTTATTTTTTTAATTTTTTTAAAGATTTTATTTATTTATTTGACAGAGAGAGAGAGAGAGATAGCGAGAGACGGAACAGAAGCAGGGGGAGTGGGAGAGGGAGAAGCAGGCTTCCCGCGGAGCAGGGAGCCCGATGCAGGGCTCGATCCCAGGACCCTGGGATCATGACCTGAGCCGAAGGCAGACGCTTAACGACTGAGCCACCCAGGCGCCCCTGACTTCATTTTAAAAAAGACAGTACCTTACCTTTACAGGTTCTTACTTATCTGAGAAATTTTTGCCTGGGGTTGCCATTGCCCAAGTTCATGACTATTGGGTAGAAATGTATTTCAGACCTGCCCTTTTAAGGCACATGATAAAACTAATTCTCCCATGGTACAAATAAAGAGTTACTTCTCTGAGATTCCTAGGATCAAGATTTTTTTTGAAGATTGCTCTATGTTGATTCATATAATCTTTTTTTTTTGCATTTAAAATATTTAAAGGTTTTTGTTTTTTTCTTCATTATTTTTTATTATGTTAATCACCATACATTACATCATTAGTTTTTTTTTAATTTTTTTTTTAAAGATTTTATTTATTTATTTGAGAGAGAGAGAATGAGAGAGAGCACATGAGAGGGGGAGGGTCAGAGGGAGAAGCAGACTCCCCGCCGAGCAGGGAGCCCGATGCGGGCCTCGATCCAGGGACTCCAGGATCATGACCTGAGCTGAAGGCAGTTGCCTAACCAACTGAGCCACCCAGGCGCCCTACATCATTAGTTTTTGATGTAGTGTTCCATAATTCATTGTTTGCGTATAACACCCAGTGCTCCATGCAGAACATGCCCTCCTTAATACCCATCACCAGGCTAACCCACCCCCCCCCCAGAACGCTCAGTTTGTTTTTGAGAGTCCATAGTCTCTCATGGTTTGTCTTCCCCTCCGATTTCCCCCTCTTCTTTCTTCCCCTCCTGCTATCTTCTTCTTCTTCTTCTTCTTCTTCTTCTTCTTCTTTTTTTTTTTTTTTAGCATATAAGGTATTATTTGTTTCAGAGGTACAGGTCTGTGATTCAACAGACTTACACAATTCACAGCACTCACCATAGCACATACCCTCCCCAATATCTATCACCCAGCCACCCCATCCCTCCCACCCCCCACCACTCCAGCAACCCTCAGTTTGTTTCCTGAGATTAAGAATTCCTCATATCAGTGAGGTCATATGATACATGTGTTTCTCTGATTGACTTATTTCGCTCAGCATAATACCCTCCAGTTCTATCCACGTTGTTGCAAATGGCAAGATTTCATTCCTTTTGATGGCTGCATAATATTCCATTGTATATCTATACCACATCTTTATCCATTTATCTGTCGATGGACATCTTGGCTCTTTCCACAGTTTGGCTATTGTGGACATTGCTGCTGTAAACATTGGGGTGCACATACCGTTTCGGATCCCTACATTTGTATCTTTGGGGTAAATACCCAGTAGTGCAATTGCTGGATCGTATGGTAGCTCTATTTTCAACTTTTTGATGAACCTCCATACTGTTTTCCAGAGTGGCTGCACCAGCTTGCATTCCCACCAACAGTGTAGGAGGGTTCCCCTTTCTCCGCATCCTCGCCAACATCTGTCCTTTCCTGACTTGTTAATTTTAGCCATTCTGACTGGTGTGAGGTGGTATCTCATTGAGTTTTGATTTGGATTTCCCTGATGCCGAGCGATGTGGAGCACTTTTTCATGTGTCTGTTGGCCATTTGGATGTCTTCTTTGGAAAAATGTCTGTTCATGTCTTCTGCCCATTTCTTGATTGGATCATTTGTCCTTTGGGTGTTGAGTTTAAGAAGTTCTTTATAGATTTTGGATACTAGCCCTTTATCTGATATGTCATTTGCAAATATCTGCTCCCATTCTGTCGGTTGTCTTTTGGTTTTGTCGACTGTTTCTTTTGCTGTGCAAAAGCTTTTTATCTTGATGAAGTCCCAATAGTTCATTTTTGCCTTTACTTCCCTTGCCTTTGGCGATGTTTCTAGGAAGAAGTTGCTGCGGCTGAGGTTGAAGAGGTTGCTGCCTTTGTCTCCTTTAGGATTTTGATGGACTCCTGTCTCACATTGAGGTCTTTCAACCATTTTGAGTCTATTTTTGTGTGTGGTGTAAGGAAATGGCCCAGTTTCCTTCTTCTGCATGTGGCTGTCCAATTTTCCCAACACCATTTGTTGAAGAGACTGTCTTTTTTCCATGGGGCATTCTTTCCTGCTTTGTCGAAGATTAGTTGACCATAGAGTTGAGGGTCCATTTCTGGGCTCTCTATTCTGTTCCATTCATCTATGTGTCTGTTTTTGTGATTCATATAATCTTATCTCAATGTATAATCCACTTCCTTAAGTTCAAGTTAAATTCTTCGAATGGTTTCACTACTCTTTTCATACTGTCCTAAAGTCCTGTTTATGAATCTGCTGATTGTAGGCACCTTGGAGAGAGCAATGATTTTTTTTTTCCCTCTCTTTGCAAGTACCTAGCAAAGTGCTTGGCCACATAGATGATGCACAAACATTTCTTAAATAACCACCTGTGATCGAAAAATAATAGTACCTAAATTTAATCAAATCCCTACTATGTGCCAACCTTTGTTCTAGGTATTTAACATTAGTATTATAAAGCATAAATGTAGAAATATAAGCTAAGTAATAGATTTGTTACCATTTTATAGATGATAAAACATGAGTTTCCCAGAGACTGACTGGTCAGAAGTCCTGGACTAGTCAGTGGGAGAACCTGAATTTGAATCTACCTAGACCTATCTGACCCTTTACATTAATCGGTGTAGCATTACTGGAAAGAACATTGGATCCAGAATCAGAAGGTCTGGATTGTGGTATTGGGTTTGGGGCGATGAACAATGTGAGTGCTTTCAGCTCAGTTTCCTAATATCTAAAATGAGGGACCAGGCCATATAAATTCTAACAGTGCCTTTGAATTTTATTATTGGCCCCACCATGCTTGAAGAAAAAAAGTTCAGTTTATCCATCATGTTGTCCTTTCAGACTTGGGGTTATCTAACTCAGAATCTCTAAATCCCCATTCTTTACACATGCCCTTTTATTCTTTTAGTTTCTTTGGGAGGTTCCTCTAACATGGGCTCTCTTCTCCACTCTGCTTGTCTTTGTGGAGCAGTGTGTTCATGTTTCAGTAATACTCTGCATGCTAGCATCCTGGTGCTTTTTCAGATGCCTGACTCAGTGAAGACTGCAACTCCTAGAATGATAAATGAAACTTCTACAGGAGGGCCTGCTCTTCTTTATGACAGGAGGAAAGCACGAGCATGGGATGGCTAGGACTTCTTTGGCTCTCTGCTTCTTCAATTTTGAAAGTCAGGGCGAGTTGGGGGGAAATGCGTGCCCTCCTTCTGGCTTTTGAGGAGCTCTGGATGATTTAAGAATGTTGTTTTTGACCAGCACTTTCATCAGTTTGGAAGTAGGTGCCATGGAAATGACAGATTGTTTTATCCCTTTTTACCTAATGTTCTTTGCATTGTAGGACAGAAGAAAGAACTAGCCAACAGTGACATTTCCTTTACGGGAAACTTTCTCATTAACCCCATTCATCACGTGCATAGCCCCTAACTGAGGGGAAACTTGACTGAGCAATGGCCTCTGGCAGGCCCCTGCTCATTGTGCAATGCAGTCACATTTCTAATATGGTAACTCCCACTGTGAAATGATCCAGGGACAGAGGCCAAACTAGAAATTGACTTACATTGTACCTTGTTGTCCCCAAGAAAACCAAATGGTATGTTGGCCTCCGTTAAACAAAACCTGTAGACTTCCTTTTCTCTCTCCAGCCCACCCCACAGGTCCATTTCTAATAGTTTACACATGCTGTTGACACAAAATTGATTACAAACTACACTTGAGCTGATACAGCTAAACTTATAAAGATACATAAATCCTAAAAAAAAAAAAAATAGATACATAAATCCTGAGCTGTTTCCATTTGTTATTTTCTTTGTTATCAACACAATACATTTAAATCTATTAGTTCCTTGAGAATACTGTGAGGGAAAGGGAGTCATTTGTAGAAGGATAAACAAAACCTTCACAATTATGAAATATGATGATTTCATTAAACCCTCATGGTATTCCCCTACGTGCTGATATTAGTATAATTCATTACTGAGATGTCAAAAAAGAAGACAAAATTTTAAATGTTGAGAAGTATTTTAATTCATTGTTTCATTGTGGGTATAGAATACAATGTTATGAATTTAGTAGATTTGCTTGTTTACTGGGGTTTAGATATTTCTTAGGCTCTTGGCTTCCTGGACCAGAGCCCAGAGATATCACATCTGTGTTCATCAGGGATATTGGCCAGTAGTTCTCTTTTTTAGTGGTGTCTTTACTTGGTTTTGGTATCAGGGTACTTCTGGCCTCATAAGATGAATTTGGAAGTTTTCCTTCCTTTTCTATTTTTGAATAGTTTGAGAAGAATAGGTATTAACTCTTCTTTAAATGTTTGGTAGATTTCGCCTGCAAAGCCACATCTTGTTCTGGGCTTTTGTTTGTTGGGAGTTTTTTGATTACTGATTCAATATCTTTGCTAGTTATTGGTCTTTTCAAATTTTCTATTTCTTCCTGTTTCAGTTTTAGGAGGTTATATGTTTCCGGGAATTTATCCATTTCTTCTAGATTGTCCAATTTGTTGGGGTATAGCTTTTCGTAATATTATAATTATTTGTATTTCTCTGGTGTTGGTTGTTATTTCTCCTCTCATTTGTGATTTTATTTGAGTCCTTTCTCTTTTTTTCTTGATAAGTAGAAGTTTATCGATTTTATTGTTTTTTTGTTTTTTGTGTTTTTTTTTTTTTCAAAGAACCAGCCTCTGGTTTCATTGATCTGTTCTATTGTTTTTTCAGTTACTATAGCATTTATTTCTGTGCTAATCTTTATTATTTCTTTCCTTCTGCTGGCTTTAGCTTTTGTTTGTTGTCATTTTTTCAGCTCCTTTAGGTATAAGGTTGGATTGTTTGAGATTTTTCTTGCTTCTTGAGGTAGGCCCGTATTGATATGAACTTCCTTCTTTGAACTGCTTTTGCTGCATCCCAGAGGTTTTAGACCATTGTGTTTTCATTTTCATTTGTTTCCATGTACTTTTTTATTTCTTCTTTTATTTCCTAGTTGGCCCATTCATCATTTAGTAGCATGTTATTTAACCTCCATAATCCTCTTTGCAGATTTTTTCTTGTGGTTGACTTCTAGTTTCACAGCATTATGGTCAGAAAAGATGCATGATATGACTTTGATCTTCTTAAATTTGTTGAGGGTTGTTTTGTGGCTTAATATGAGATCTATTCTGGAGAATGTTCTATGTGCATTTGAATGTGTATTCTGATGTTTTAGAATGGAATGTTCTGAATATATCTGTTAAATCCATCTAGTCCAATGTGTCATTCAAAGCCGTTGTTTTCTTGTTGATTTTCTGTTTAGATGATCTGCCCATTGATGTAAGTGGGGGGTTAAAGTCCCGTTACTATTGTATTATTATTGATTATTACCTTTATGTTTGTTATTAACTGTTTTATATATTTGGGTGCTCCTATGTTGGGTGCATAAATATTAACAATTGCTAGTATTGGATTGTCCCCCATATGATTACATAGTGCCCTTCTTTGTCTCTTGTTACAGTCTTTGTTTTAAAGTCAGTTTTTTTTTTTTTTTAAGATTTTATTTATTTATTCATGAGAGACAGAGAGAGAGAGAGAGAGGCAGAGGGAGAAGCAGGCTCCCAAGGAGCAGGGAGCCCGATGTGGGACTCGATCCCAGGACCCTGGGATCAAGCCCCAAGTCAGGATCCCTGCTCAGTGGGGAGCCTGCTTCTCCCTCTCCCTCTGTCCCCTGCTCCTGCTCTCTTGTGCACACAGTCTCTCTCAAATAAATTGAATACAGTCTTTAAAAAATAAAGTCTATTTTGTCCAATATAAGTATTGCTACTCTGGCTTTCTTTTGACATCCATTTGCACGATAGATATTTCTTCATCCCCTAACTTTCAGTCTGCAGGTGTCTTAAGTCTAAAATGAGTCTCTTGTAGGCAGTATATAGATGGGTCTTGGTTTTTTATCCATTCTGGTACCCTGTGTCTTTTGACTGGAACAATTAGTCCATTTACATTGAAAGTAATAATTGATATATATTTATTGTCATATTATTTTGTGGTTGTTTCTGAAGATTTTCTCTGATCCTTTCTTGTCTTTCTTTCTTTTTTAAGATTTTATTTATTTATTTGACAGAGAGAGACACAGCAAGATAGGGAACACAAGCAGGGGGAGTGGGAGAGGGAGAAGCAGGCTTCCCACAGAGCAGGGAGCCCGACATGGGACTCGATCCCAGGACGCTGGGATCATGACCTGAGCCGAAGGCAGACGCTTAATGACTGAGCCACCCAGGCGCCCCTCTTGTCTTTATTTCTTTAGTGACATATTTGGATTTCTTTCTCTTTATCGTTGCATTTTAAATGTTGAGAAGTACACTTGAGCTGATACAGCTAAACTTATAAAGATACATAAATCCTAAAAAAAAAAAAAGATACATAAATCCTGAGCTGTTTCCATTTGTTATTTTCTTTGTTATCAACACAATACATTTAAATCTATTAGTTCCTTGAGAATACTGTGAGGGAAAGGGAGTCATTTGTAGAAGGATAAACAAAACCTTCACAATTATGAAATATGATGATTTCATTTTATTAGTGGCTTTTGATATATGATTACCTTTGGGTTTGTTTATAACCTCTTTTGAATAAAGCAGTCTGTATTAAGTTGATGGTCATCTAAGTTTGAACCCATTCTTTTGTCCTCTCCTCCCCATGTTTTAGGTAAATGTTGTCATATTTTACATCATTTTATTCTGTGAGTTCTTGACTGATATTTTACAGAAATATTCATTGTAGGGGCACCTGGGTGGCTCAGTTGGTTAAGCTGAATATCATGACTGAAACTTCGGCTCAGGTCATGATACCAGGGTCCTGGGATTGAGCCCCACATTGGGCTCCCTGCTCAGCGGGGAGCCTGCTTCTCCCTCTCCCTCTGCCTGCCACTCTCCCTGCTTGTGCTCTCTCTCTGTCAAATAAATAAATAAATAAATCTTTTTTTAAAAAAGGAAAGAAAAAGAAATATTCATTGTTACAGCTTTTGTGTTTCCTACCTCCATACTGTCATTTTTGGTCTCTCTTTTCCATGCAAAGAGTCCCCTTTAATATTTCTTGCAGGGCTGGTTTTTGGTCATGAATTCCTTCAGTTCTTGTTTGTCTAGGAAACTCTTTAACTCTCCTTCTATTCTGAATGTTAGAGTATTCTTGGCTACAGATTTTTCACAATCAGCACTTTGAATATATCATGCCAATCCCTTCTGATTTGTAAAGTTTCTGTTGAAAAATCTCCTGCTTGCCTTATGGGGTTTCCCTTCATGTTACTGCCTTCTTTTGTCTTGCTGCTTTTTAAAAATTTTTTCTTTATCACTATATTTTGCCAGTTTAATTACAATATGTCTTGGTCCATATCTGCTTTTGTTGATATTGTTGGGTGTTTTCTGCCTTCTGGGTATGGGTATTTGTTTTCCTTCCCCAGAATAGGGAAGTTTTCAGCTACTATGTCTTCAAATAAGTTTTCTTCCCCCTTTTCTCTCTCTTCTTTTTCTGGGACTCTTAAAATATGAACGTTATTATGTTTGATGGAGCCACTGAGCTCCCTAAGTCTGTTCTCATTATGCATAATTCTTTTTCTTTCTTTTGTTGAGCTTCATTGCTTTCCATTACTCTTTCTTCTGGGTCATTAATTTGTTCCTCTGCTTCTTCCAGCCTGCTGTTCCTCCCATCAAGCATGTTTCTCATTTCATTTATCGAGCCCTTTGTCTCTGCTATGTTATTCCTTATCTCGGTGTTAAGGGTCTCACAAACGTCTTCCACTCTTAAGTCCAGTGAGAATCTTTATGATCATTACTTTAAATACTCCATTAGGCATATTACTTATATTTGTTTTGCTTAGCTCTCTGGCCCTGGCCTTGTCCTGTTCTTTCATTTGGGATAAATTTCTCTGTCTTCTCATTTAATCTAAGTCAGTGTGCCTGTTTCTGTGTTTTAGGAAAGTCAGCTACATCTCCTGTTCTTGAGGTCAATGGCCTTATGAAGAAGAGGTCCTATAGTGCCCTGCCATGTAGTGTCCCCTGTTCCCCAGGGCCTGGCACTTCTGGGAGTGTCTTCAATGTGTGCTCTGCTGTTGTGTCCTGGCCACTTTATCCTTCAGGCCAGTCATATGCAGAGGCTCTCTTTGCCTGTCGTGGGCACTGTTTGGTCCCTGACCTGAATGTGACATATTTTATCAAGGTGTGCTCT
The DNA here is from genome assembly GCF_002201575.2 of Neomonachus schauinslandi. Lineage (NCBI taxonomy): Eukaryota > Metazoa > Chordata > Mammalia > Carnivora > Phocidae > Neomonachus > Neomonachus schauinslandi. Next base: position 75,738,027 of record NC_058411.1, read on the forward strand.
GGTCTGTTTGTGAAATGAGACCTGTCGCCACTGCCACCAGAATCAAGGTTCTGTAAAGCTCCCACATTGGGAGACACTGTAAAAGCAGGGATTGGGCCTGTCTTCTGGGGGAAGGGACTTCTCTTGCTGGGACTGAGGCAAGCATGACTGGAAGGGGCAGCTTCACCAGAGTGCAGGGCACGGGCCTTGGTGTGAGCAAGTTAGGTAGCAAGTGTTGGGGCTGCACTGGTTCCCAGAGGTGGCCCTGCTAAGGGATGGGGGAGGGAAATGACATCTGCCATTTCCTTTGTTCCTTGAGGGGTCTCTCTGTGAATGCTGCCTGTCTGGGACATGCTCCAAGATGAGCAACTAACCTCCCCACTGTGCCCAGGCACTCTTCAGATCACTCTTTGCATGCTGTAAGTTAGTGGGTTATTTGCCTGCCTTTTCTCCAAGAGCAGCCCCAGTGCCTCTGGTTCTCCGAGAAGCATGCTGACTTTAAAATTCCAGTCTTTAAGTCCCCCTGGTTGCAAGAACTCATGAAATTTGCGCCCTTTCCCTTTCCAAGCCTGTTGCTATGGGGAATTGTCTTCTCCATGTGTGCTCTCCTGTGTGCTAGTCTATCTCTTGCTCTTCTCCATGACTGCTGCTCCCTCCCCACTGCAGTGACCATGGTCTTTTTCTCTCTCAAGCCACATCTCTGCACTTCATACTTTCTTTGATGTGTCCTTTTTTCTACCTTTAGTTGGGGAGTTTGTTCTGCCAGTCTTCAGGTTGATTTCCTGGGTAGTTAGGATGATTTGATAGTTATGTGTTTGCATTCCTGGGAGGAAGGGAGCCTAGGGTCTTCCTGCTTTGCTGCCATCTTCCCTTCCTCCTAAAATCTGGACTCCTTTACTTGTTTATGTTGATTGCCTGGTGTGGAGACATCAGTTGATGACCCTGGTGTGGAGCATAGAAGAGCTGAGTAAGAATGTTCTCATCCTCTTTCTCCATGGTCTCTTGAATACCAAGCAAAAGTCCCTTGAGCTCTTAGATCTTGGTGGACTTTTATATTTCTTTTCCTTTTATTTTTCCTTCCTTCCTCATCCCCTTTCTTCCTGCATCCTGTCTTTTCCTGAAAGGGCTACTGATGGAATAGAGAGGGCAGCAGTGTTGGAAGGTACATGAAAAATAAGCTCTTAGTGCAAAATATTGGGTATGGTCTAGGACATTTTAGGAAGGGATGGGAAGAAATTCTGTGTGATTGTAGAGTTTGAATACTGAGTACCCTTTGCTTTCTGACTTGATTGGAGATGGTTACCGTCAGTTACTGAATACGAAGTACTAACTCTATGCCAGGTACTGTGCTCAGTGATTCATATACATAATTTCTAATCAATTGAGACTCAGGAGAAGTAAGGTCCTGTCCTGAGTTTTCACAGCTGGTTACTGTGATGGCAAGATTTACTGACTAGGTGTGTCTGATTTCCAAATCGGCTCCTTTCCACAGTCAACTTGTCAACTGGCTCAGTGATTCATGTACATAATTTCTAATCAATTGAGACTCAGGAGAAGCAAGGTCCTGTCCTGAGTTTTCACAGCTGGTTACTGTGATGGCAAGATTTACTGACTAGGTGTGTCTGATTTCCAAATTGGCTCCTCTCCACAGTCAACTTGTCAACTGATTTGATTCATTTTCTCTAGTATAATGGTTTTTTTAATTTTCATTTTCCTTCCCCTCATCCTGTGGCAGAGACTTCTGCAGATCACCCCTTATTCTTATCCTATACAAGCTCTTCGTATGGTTCAAAAAAAAATAATGGGGACATTTTTGTGGTGTTGGGGAAGAGTCCTCTTATCTCACTGGTTTCAGAAGTTCCGAACTGTTCTGCTGTTCTTCCCACCAAAGTACAGAAGGAAGGAGCAGGTAGAAAATTGTCCTCTTCAACTTCATTGCTCACAGCTGGTTCTGAGCCCAGTTTGAAGAGGAGACTCTGGTATTTCTCACCATATTCTTGATAATTGTCTATATTCATCATAGAGATTTGAAACTTGAGTCTCAAATCAATTTGTCAAGACCACCAAGTCAGAAAATATGGGGGCAAAACTTCTAGGCATTCTGCCAGCTAGTTACTTCATTGATTTCTGCAGGGTTTCCTTAGCTATTCTCAAACCTTATCTTCCCCAACACAGCTTCTGAAACCCAGCATTACTGATCCCTTAAGCACATGGAACGATGTGGCTATTCTCTATGTTGTCACCTCTTTGTAGGATGTGCCCATGTGTGATACATGGTACCTGTTGCCTCTTCTAACAAGTCCAGCCTCATGTGGGCTTTGGAATCCATAATGTGAATTTATTGCATGTTTGTGTGTGTGCACATATATGCATGTGTATATTCTGACCTTTTCACTCCAAGTTATTCTAGTTTGCTCTGTGTCCTAGTAAAGGAAGAACAATAATAATAATAGCTAGTGTTTATTGAGCATTTACTATGTGCCAGTCTTTATATATGAGAATTAGTTGTGTTACTACACCAATTCTATGAGGTGGCACACTCCTAACCTCCACCTGAACTACCTCTGAAAATTCTTACACCTCAAAAGTCCTTGCCAGAGAGTATTCATGAAAGGACCTTGTTTCTGGTCTGACCCTTACCTTTGATCTATTCTTGGGCAGAATATCAGTCCTTAAGAGTGGTGGGCCTTAGGAGCAGAACCTGCTGAAAAAGAATCTGTATGGTGAAGTCAACTAACCATTTGTTGGATGATATGCAACTTAATTCCAGGCAAGAGAGCTGGATAAAAATCCAGATGTGGAATCTTCCTTGAGTTCTAATCTTAGCTTCACTGTATACTACATGTGTTGTCTTGAACAAATTACTTAAGCCCTTATGAGCTTCGGTTTCTCATTAGAAAGAGGTTGTGATGATATTGTAACTTGGTTAATGTATATGCTGAGTGCAAGTACTGTGGTAATTAGGTATGGGATTGCAAGTACAATGGCATGCAGTAGATGGCCAATAAATGGTAATTACTGTATCTCTCCTGATGACCAGCATGCTTAGTTTAAGTCAGTGGCTGTTGAAGTTTAGTTTTTGGTGGTAAAGCTCTTATGATATAAACCCTGTACCTATATAAAATAAAAACATTCTGAAATTAATGCTAAACCCAATGTTCCAAAAAGCATTGCTTTTAATATTTCTGTCATAAAAGTATGATGCTCTCATTTCCATGACCTCCCCTTAATGGAAGTATTGATGCTGCTGTGCTTTTGTGAAAGAAATATTTGAACACCACGAGTGACAGCATAGATTTGGGGGGGGGGAGACCTAAGTAAGATGTTGCATTTCAAAATTGTTTTTGCTTTAAAGATAAGTACTTGCTAAAATAGAATTTCATATATGTAATTCTGCCTTTTTTTTTTGAACTACTGTAATTCTGCTTTTTATAATCAAATACCAATTGAGTACCTGTCAAACATAAGAGATGTGCTAGAGGTGGGGCGCCTGGGTGGCTCAGTTGGTTAAGCGACTGCCTTCGGCTCAGGTCATGATCCTGGAGTCCTGGGATCGAGTCCCGCATCGGGCTCCCTGCTCAGCGGGGAGTCTGCTTCTCCCTCTGACCCTCCCCCTCTCAAGCTCTCTCTCTCTCTCTCTCATTCTCTTTCTCAAATAAATAAATAAAATCTTTAAAAAAAAAAAGATGTGCTAGAGGTAAAACGTCATTTAATAATTATAACAATAACAGCTAACATTTACTATATTACTGTATTAGTATATGCCAGACACTCTCCTTAGCGCATCCTTTGGATTATTTTATTTAACCCTCACATAAATTCTTTACTCAGAGGATTCACTATCTAGTTAGAAAAATAGAATATATGCCATAAAGGTCAAATAACAACAGACAGCTTAAAATAAGTACTAGTGTTTACCTAGAGACTAATGAAGGGAAAGACTATATGAGTGTTAGCATCTGCTTTTTTTTTTTAATATTATTTACTTTTAATGGAATTTGAGAATTTCAGATCTTACATGTCAACTAAGAGAATTATCAAGTCTCAGATTTTCTGATTGCCATAAATGAGTGGCAGTTGTTTTTCCCGTCTCTAAAAGCTGCTGTGTTTCTGTAATACACTTTTGCATATTTTGTTCTAGTATTTTGTATGGTATGACCCCTCTTTGTTGCAAATACATATAATACACATAAAGAAAGGTATATCACGTAGATATATGGGTTTGTGACAGATAACTTGAGTGTTTTACAGTTATTTTAGAATCCATTCCCTAATCTTACCACTGGAGGTCAGCTTGACCCTTTTTTCTCTTAATAAGCTTCAAGTAGATTTTCTTTGTATTGAAGCAGATTTCCAGTTCAGAACTTTGCTTTAAATACATGAGGAATCAAACCGCTCTTAGTTTCGTTCCCAGAACACGCACAGATATATGCATACAGTCATATATCTGCACTCAGAGGCATAAGGCTCAGTGTACTTACAGAAGTAATACGTGATGTATTTATGGCTATATATAAGCATGTACATTCTTTTTTTTTTTTTTTAAAGATTTTATTTATTTATTTGAGACAGAGAGAATGAGAGAGACAGAGAGCACATGAGAGGGGGGAGGGCCAGAGGGAGAAGCAGGCTCCCTGCCGAGCAGGGAGCCCGATGCGGGACTCGATCCCGGGACTCCAGGATCATGACCTGAGCCGAAGGCAGTCGCTTAACCAACTGAGCCACCCAGGCGCCCTAGGCATGTACATTCTATGTGAGAAAAGAAAAAGAGCCACCAGAAAGCAGTGCCTTATGAAATTGGTCATCTCTGTTTCATCAGCTGGAATCATTAAGAGGAAATTAGACTTCTCTCTATCATTCACTAAGTATTAAGAGCCTACTGGGCGTCAGGTGCTGTGCTGGATGCTGGATGGAATAGAATAGACATGGTTCCTACTCTCTGGGAGCTTGTAGTCCAGTCAGAGAGACAAATATTGATAAAAATAATCCCTCAGGAAGTATAATATTGCTGTGGAGAGGAATATAGTATAGGATGCTATGATAGGATACAGTTTAGATTTGAGGTCAGGGAAGGATTCTTTTAGCAAGTGCCACTTAAGCAGAGGCCTGAAGGGTGAAGAGGAGCTTGGCTGGTTTGAAGGACTCTGGGGAGGGCCAGTGTGACGGGACAGAGGAGAAAGGTTGGGGATGAAGATCTGGAGTAGTGCTTTTCAAGCGTTTTAAACTGTATCTTAGAATAAGCAATGCATTTTCCATCGAAACCCAGATTACGTGTTTTTGCATGTGTGAGAAATAAGAGTTCTCTTAAACAGAACTGATTTAATGTGAATGTATTCTGATATATTTAACACTCGTATTTAAAAAAAAAAAATGCTGGTGGTAAAGCATAAATTGATTTCTATCCCATTGCTGGATCATGGACCAGGGTTTGAAAAGCACTGCCACGGAGGAGGGCAAGAGAGGCCATAATCGGGAAGGGCCTTGTTCGTCCTTAAGGTTTTGCGATTTCATCCTCAGAACAGTGAGAACCTACTGGTTGGGAGCAGAGAAGTGTGAAACATGAAAAGATTTGCCTTTTCAGGAGACGCCCTCCCCCCTAGGCTGTTGTAGAGGGTAGATGTAGGGGAGCCAGAGTGGAAGTGGGGAGGACAACTGGCAAGTGTTGCCGGCCTGCAGGTGGGAGGTGATACTGGCTTGGCCTAAGTTAGGGGCAGAGAGAGAATTCGCTCTCTCCGACAGGAAGTGTGGACCTTCTCCAGCGCTGATGGTTGCTTCTGCTAAAGCTGGAGTTACTGAAATCACCATTGTTGCTTCCCTGTACATGTTTGCACAGCTTGATTCTCCCTTGGGTACGTAGACCACTACTGGAACATTGTAAGTACACAATCAATATTTTTTAAATTAGTAAATCGTAGGGAGGCAGAGGGTGCTGACAATAATGCTATGTTTTCAAGCATGAAATGAGAGCGCTCTTTCTTGGTATCTGCATACCCTCCCCTCATCATGACTGAATATATGCACAACACCAAGACAATTACTCTTCTCTACAAATAAGTGACAGTTTCTTGTACTCCGGAAGCTGTTGTGGGTATCTGCTTAATACAGTTGTTTATTAATAATAATATTAAACGTATGGCATGAGTCATATCTGCTGCAAAGAAACAATGCATGTAATTTAAAGTATTAATTGATAAAACAGAATAATTTTTTTTCAAATTTGGATGAGGTTTATAAGTTGAACCATAGGAAATTGTTGATATTTGGCCTATTTTGACTTATAAAATGACAAATTCATTTATGCTTCATCTAATATATTCACACAAGCAAGGAGGTGAATGTGTGTTGGAATTCTATTCCTCTGGCTGGACCATCCTCTGAAATGTTCACTGGAGCCTCAGGCAGGGATTGAGAAACTCAGCTGAGGGGTGCCTGGGTGGCTCCGTCGTTAAGCATCTGCCTTAGGCTCAGGTCGTGGTCCCAGGGTTGGGATCGAGCCCCGCATCGGGCTCCCTGCTCGGCAGGAAGCCTGCTTCTCCCTCTCCCACTCCCCCTGCTTGTGTTCCCTCTCTCGCTGTCTCTCTCCCTCTGTCAAATAAATAAATAAAATCTTTTAAAAAAATAATAAAAATTTTAAAAATGTAAAAAAAAAAAAAGGAAACTCAGCTGAAAATGTCATGAGGCACTGCCCATTGGATAGCGACACATGTATTCTATGGTCACTGTTTTCAAAGTGGAATTACTGAGACCTGTCGTGACCCTTATGCCCCATGTCACATACAGAATTGTCCTGGTGAACAATTTCCCAGCCTTCAGGCGAGTCATGAACAATTACTGAAAACTGTTTATCCAACTTAAATTAGTATTCCCTGGTCTAGTGAACAGGCTAAGTATATCATTGATCTTTCTCAGTGAGCTCAAACTGATGTTTTACTCTATAAAAAATGAATAGTTGTGACCCACTACTGATCATTTGGTCTGTGTAATACAAGTCTCTGTAAAAGTATTTGTGCTTTTCTTCCCTCATAGACCTTTTACAGTAAAACTTTCATTTCTGGAATTGGAAGTTATAGGAATATTGTGGTACAGATACATAGGAAAAGGATTAGAAGATTGGGAAAGGAAGTGAATTAAACATCTAAGTTATATTTATGGTGTGTTTTTTGTTAAATGTCTTGTTGAATATTTCCTTTACTTCTCCCACAGATAGCAGGTTTTTTTGTTTTTGTTTTTGTTTTAGGTAAATGAAGTTTGAAAACTAAGATAGGGTCTGCCACTCATTAATAAATAACCTGGGGGTCTTTTGATCTTTTAAAAAATTAATTTTCAATTAGTCTTGCTAGAGATTTATGAACACTAAATCTGATATTTTTCCTACTTCAGACTTGCAGTATAGTTCTCAGCCACATCATCTTAAAACTCTTTTAAGTAGTGAAAATCTGTATTTTCATCCAGAAAAGGGGTTTTCTTTTTGATATTTTACTTTCAGCACATAAAATAACAGTGATTCATCTCATGTTGATGAATATAATACAGTATCATTATTTTTCTCTGGGATTCCAGCATTCTAGAGTAGTGGCTCACTCTTGAAGCTTGATTGCCAAAAACAAATGGAAACTCCTTTCCTCTGGCTATAAAATAATGGTGGATGGGCCCAAAAATGAGGAGGGGAGAAAACAAGATTGCATTACAAATCTGGCAACATCAGCCACACTAGTAAAATCAAATCCAATGTTGTTTTATGACTCTGAATTTATGTGAGTGCCCAGGATCAAAGGGCTCCAATCCCACTGGACTACAGGGTCCAGGGTTCATGGCAAAAACTCATCAAAAAGAACATTTTAGTCATTTAAGCTTTTCATTTTAATCAGCCTCAGTAATAAAAGAGCCTTTAGGTGTCCAAAAACATTTTGCAAGATCAAGAGGTTGTTCTCTCGCTCGTAGAAGCAGCTTTCTTATTGGATCCATATAATGCCTCTGGCCTTAGAGTGTCAAAGGGCCACCACCTCCATTTTGTTTGCCCTTGTGGGATGGTTTCTTTTGAGTCTTCTGTGTATTATGTGATAGTAAATTATGGTGTCTGACGGAAGGACCATAAAATTTTCACACAATCTATCAAGCTATTTCAGCCATTTAGAGTTTGGTCTCTGACAGCAAGCCAGGTACTTTGTAATGTTTAGACAGAAACGGAGTCTACTGCCGGCATCTTGACACATATCTGGAGACGGCTCTGCATAGGAGAAAGAACATGAGCCTTGACAGCCAGAAGATCCAGTCGTGAGTCCTAGCAGACGCCTCCTATGATTGTGGTTTGGGACAGTCCATAAAATGGGGATCCCACCGTCACCACAGGGCTGTTCAGATTACATAGGCTAATGTTTGTGAAGTTGCTATGCAGCAAGAAGAATGGATATGCACTAGGCATAGATTATGCACAAAACCAGCCTGAGTAGTCCTGCAGTTCCGACAGGAGACCTGAGTAGGTATAGGGAAGAGCCAGCCAGCGAGGAGCAAATTAAAAAAATGTTCCTGGAGAACACAGAAAAGGGTGAAAGCAGAGACCCAGGAGGTTGAATTAGCTTTGGGGAAAAGGGGAGGTGCATTTCTTTTAAGATAAGAAGAAAAGAAAAAAGAATGAGTTCCTTTGTCTCTAGACTAATAACACCTTTATTTCTTTGCTTTAACTTTGGTCCCCATGCCTACGAAAAGAAACTAAAGCACCCAATATTTTGCCACCTGATCTCTTTGATGTCCTCTTCTAACACCTCTTCTGCACCTTTCCCTGTTCCTTGTTCTCTTTTTGGCTGTTGTCTTCCCCCATTTCTCATAATAATTTCAGCTATCTTTTACTTCAAAATCCTTTCTCTTGATGATACTGCTTCTTTGAGCTTCCATCCCTCTTTTCACTGGCAAAGTTCTCAAACATTAGTCACATGTAGCCAATCCTCCTACCACTTGCCTTTTGTTACCTCTGTACAGAAACAGCTAAGACTGCAGAGGAAGCAGTTATCCCGTGCTGTTGGTCCCCTCTTGGTCTTCATTGGCTTGGATTCTAGATGGAGCGTCAGTGTTGAAATCCTTCTCGGATCTCCTCCCTTGACGTCTAGGATACTGAATTCTCTTTTGAGTGTGCTTCTCTGTCTTCTCTGCTTCCCCCTCATCCCTGCCTCCACAGCACCCCCCAAATGGGACCCTGTGAAAGGTAGCCTTTAGTTTCCTGACTTTCCATGTGTTGTCTCTTGAAGATTTCATTGATTGCTATCTCTATGTAAAGGCTTTTCAGAGCTATTTGTTTCGATTCAAATGTTTCCCTGAGTTCCAGCTTCAGGAAGAGTTCTCATTTTTGCTGGAAAAATCCACCCTGGGAACTGTTTCCAGCATCTTAAAATTTAAAATTTCTGAAGCCAGAGCATCAAAAATTCTTATAATCCCAAGGTTGAAAAGACCTGTCTACCTGTCTCCTTCTGACTTTTCCCCCACCCAATATAAACATAGCACACAACAGTCTTTTTTTGGGACTGCCCTATATATTTAAGGTTCCACTGTTCTCCTAAGAGTGAAAGTCCAGGCTAAAAAAATCTCAGCCATCTTTGGCAACCTCACCCTTAGCTTCTGCATCTTGTGGATTGCCAAGTTATGATCATTTTAGCTGCATGGTCCCTCACATACACTTGTTCCTTAACACTCTGCTGCTCTCATTCTAATTTAGACCCTTAGGTCTTGCCTATATTCAAGCCATGTTATAGATTACTTAGAGATTGTTGTTTCTCTCTCTTACCCACCTTTAGTGGCTCACTATTGCTTATCCAGTTAAGTTCAAAGTCTTAGTGTGGTATTTAAGACCTTCTAAAATCAGATTCAAACTTCTAACTAGTCTTTTCTTCCATTATTTTCCTATGCTTTCCCATCACTCTGCCTTCTTCTTTTACTTGGCTTATTCTGCCACTCCAGCTTTGTCAATCCTTTGTGGCCCACCAAGGGATCCTCATCATATATGAAACCATCTCTTGATGTCCCAAGGCTTCCTGCTCTGACACTTGGCTCTCTACCTGACTCCAGCACTTAGCAAGGCTTTCTATCATACTACAGTCTTGAAAGCAGAGGTATTGTCCCTCTCCTTCATTCCCAGTGGCGAACATAAGATGGACGTGAACCTTCAATAAATAGCAAACAGATGAAACTTCTATCATGGTAATACATGCATTAGTGCATAAATTAACCACTGATTGGTTTTCCCTTTTTCTTCCTTTGTAATGGAAACTAGATTTTAACCAAAGTGATTTTACAGGCAGTAGTTTTCACATTTAGAGACATGGGAGAATTATAATAGGAAAACCATGTTCTTGGAAGTTTTTTGACAGCGAGAATACTCTTTGTTTCTCATTGTATTAGATGGACATTTATCAGTTATTGCATGTTAAGACAACTTACGGTGAGTGAGCGATCAGTTGTATTAGTTGAGGTGAAATCACCTTGGACTCATATGAATGTGTGATAATCTGTAAACCCTTTCATTTTATAGATGAGGAACCACATACTGAAAGAGCTGATCTTTAAAATCGAGTTTAATGGTTCTCACCTTTTCTTCCTCAGTGCGCCTAAAGGAGGCACCATGCTCCCAGCAGGACAGGGCTCCTTACAACCAGTGAAGTCCACCACCCATGGAGATTCACTTTCTGCATGCTACTCCTTAGGAGTTAAAGGGCCCAAGCCCATGCAGGCTGCTGATAGAAGTACCTTGACTAGAAGTGAGGTCTTCTCCCAGGCCAATGCTCTATCACATAAGCCATGTGGAGATCCCTGTGCCAAAGGTGGAGAAAGTGCTAGCCACGATTTAAGTGGTGGGCAGGAAAACCATCATGCAGCACATGCCTGGTGGCTGGTACTGAGCAATGCAGAGGTTTAACATGTTTAAAACTAAAATCTTTGAACACACCAACAAAATTAAACATGATTCTTTTAGGAGTGCAAAGTAATGGGAGGAAAATAAGGCCCCCTCTTCCAAGTATCTCGTTCAATTTGAACATTTTTACCTGCCTATCACCTTTTCAAGGTCATAAGGTTGTCTAATATTTTTCTGCTCCTTTCCTCTCTCTTGTCTCTGCAAGATTTCAAATTGCATCCAGGATTTATAAATAGAACTTGAGAGATTCATTTTTTTCAGATGAGATTTTCCTAGACTTGAGAGATAAGGATCAATGTCCAAACTGACTCTGTTGTGACCTAGACTCAAATATTGGACTCCTACATCATCACTCACTTCTTGCTCATTAGCAATCTAATTACCTTTAAAAAAAAAAAAATGGAGGGACAGAGGCTGCCCGCTATCAGGAGTATCTCTTGGAGTGACTTTACATTTTTTTCCTCCAACCTGCAACCAAATACCACCCATAACAAAAGATTATTTTTAAATACAATTACTGAGAAGCTGTGAATGCTGCTGGAGGATTTTGCATAGCAAACCCCTTAAAAATTGGCTTTTAAAACCAATTATATCCAGAAACAGAAAGACAAATGTTTCCTTCTTTATATGCTCCATCTTTTAGTACTGGACTGTTGGGTGCTTTCCTCACAGATACATCATATTTGGGTTTAATTCTGCACTTTTATTCTCTTTTTTTTTTGGCATTTTTTATTGTTATGTTAATCCCCATACATTACATCATTAGTTTTAGATGTAGTGTTCCATGATTCATTGTTTGTGCATAACACCCAGTGCTCCATGCAGAACGTGCCCTCCTCGATACCCATCACCAGGCTAACCCATCCTCCCACCCCCCTCCCCTCTAGAACCCTCAGTTTGTTTTTCAGAGTCCATCGTCTCTCATGGTTCGTCTCCCCCTCCGATTCCCCCCCCTTCATTCTTCCCCTCCTGCTATCTTCTTCTTCTTCTTTTTTTTTTCTTAACATATATTGCATTCTGCACTTTTATTCTTACCTGTGTTATGCTTATATGAAAATATGAAAAGCACATGAAAGAAAAATAAAGTGATCAAGAAGGAAACAGGCATTTGCTTTTATATTTGACAACTATAGTTGAGATTGCAGGATTTTTAAAAAATTTTATTTAATTATGTTATGTTAATCACCATACATTACATCATTAGTTTTTGATGTAGTGTTCCATGATTCGTTGTTTGCGTATAACACCCAGTGCTTCATTCAATTGCAGGATGTTTTAACATAGTAAATTCGGACCAAGAAAAGTGATCTTCATGTCCCATCTTTATAAAAATCAAAATTCCTTTCTTTCAAACACCTCCATGATTCTAATCTGTTTCATATGTGTATTAACACTGTATTCAAGGACATGCAGTCAGAAAGCTTTCTACTGCTCTGATGTGTGGGTGAGGGAAAGGTGATGGTCCAACACTGAGTTCCTCGTAATCTAAATATTTATGTGTAAGTGGTGTGGGCACTGGAGCCAGTTCATTTCTTTCATGAAGGGTGCATGGCGCAAAGCCGGCAGGCTGAAGCTCTTGTAGCTGGCAGATGCCATCCATGGGGCAGCAGCACGTTGTTGGTATAAAACCCTCCAGCGGGCATGGAGTTTGATAGACATTATATAGCTGGCCCTGTATCGTCATTCACCTGTGTATTTAGTTACTCAGTTTTGAATGACTTGTGAAGAAATTATGTAGGAGTTTTCAGGTAATAGTGCCCCTGTCTTTTCACATTATTAATACGTGCAGCTGTAACATTTAAAATAGAAAAATTGGTGGAGAGAAAATTACAGCCATCTCAACCTCTCTGTCAAAATAAATTTGAAGTGACATTTAAACTTTGCACAGAATAGTTAAACCTTTATTTTGCAAACATTTCATGAGTGATGCTCAATGTTTGATCACTTAGGAAATGAGAATTCTGATTTAAATTCATATCTTGCAATTACTGGAAAGCTGAAAAATGTGATTCTTGTAACAATGATCCTTTCGAAAAACCCAAATTATGGAGATGAATATCAGCCCAACATAATATAGTTTAATCTAAGGTTGGGGGGTGGGTAGTGCAGGAGGAAAACAAGAATGTGGTTTGTCTATATTCCAGGAGAAAAGAATCAAGTCAAAATGAGATCTGATCCTTTCCAAGTTATTGTGTGCATCACACTTGAGTGTAATTTCACATGCATCCTGATGTTCCAAGTATCGTGAAACATCTAGTAATCAGAATAAATGTTCTGCCAAATTCCATTTATTGTCTTAACTCTTAAAGGCAGTGAGCACCCTAGATTTATAAATATATAATTAATATTCCTATTAAAAAATAAACCCACATAGGGGATTTACATTTTTCTTAATCCATGTTTACACAAAGAAGAGATCGGTTTTTAAATATTACATCAGATCTTTATGAGCTCAAATTAATCAGGGTGATACTTTGCCAAAACTGTTTCTAAAAATGATGTGTATTGATGCCCTATGGTCAGGGAGCCTTCTTTGTGGAGTTTTAAAATTCCCTGACCATTATTCTAGGCCCCTCTGCTTTCAAGAATAGGTACTACAGATGTACTTTGTCACTGTTTACTGTCAACCTATATACGTCCTCAATTGCAAGGACTCCAAATGAAGCAAGCACAGCTCTAGAAACATTTCTGCCTCTTCTGAGATAGGTCTGTAACTGGAGATGTTTATTAAACTTGATTGCTTATGTACAGAAACTCAGAAAGAGCCCAGCCATCTTGAAGAATAAAGCAGTCACCCACGTTGTCACAGGTGCTATTTCAAGGCTTTTTGTCAATCAAGGCATTTCTATGACTCCTTTTCCAGTCACTTTGTTGTCTGTCCCAGTGGAGGAAGGTTGGAAAATAAATCATAACACTTGAATCCACATGGAATAACTCATATTTGTGACTTCCTCAATGATTTTAAAGTGTAAATATTATGAGGAACTATAAAAATCCATGCCAATAAAAGTGGGTGTATTCAAAATAATGGCATTATTAATGTCTTTGGGATAGAATGTTTATTTTGACTAATTTGGGGTCAGTTTGTCAACTCACATCTAGGTCCTGTGCATATTGTAAAGTTACTCAGTCTGGAGGTCCACTAATGAGACATAGTTAACCAGATCTGGATGGAGATGGACCAGTAACTTTGGACTTGGGAATTCCATGAGGCTTGTTGGAAAGAACACAGTCGCACATCGGATATGCACTTATCAGCTAGGACCTACTTAAGGGGCGATAGCAGTAATCCTACAAATCAGAGGGCTTTCATCACATTTGTAACAGGCCCTGCATGGGCACTGCTCAGTAATTCCTTCCTCTTTCTCTTCCCTTTGCTAACTGAATGCAGAAGTTTTATAGGCACAATAGCCTCAGGGACTTCTTGGCTGGGGACATTGGAAAATTCATTTATTCAACAACTATCTGAATGCCTTTACAGACCAGGCGCTCTTCATGCTTCTAGGACTACATCAGTGAACAAGGGAGACAAAACATGCGTCCTCTTAGCTTGTTGTAACTGAGGTATTTGGAAGATGGAAGGAAGAAGGGAAGGTGGCAGTAGGCAGAGTAACTGCAAGGTAGGAAGAGGACCAGGGTGTTATACTCTCAGAGAAAACAAGAGGGGCAGTTCTCAAGTTCAGCTGCAGAGTCCCAAAGGAGAATGAGGAAAAACCCACCAAACTGGGTAACTCAGGAAGCCATTAAACGTGGTTTTCGTGAGCCTTTTCAGTAAAATGGTGGTGATTTAGACTGGATTTTTGAGAAATTACACAAAGGGTATGGTAAAAATGCAAAGACAGAAGATAACCGCAAATCTTTTAGAGCAACACTTGTCAATGAACTTAATGGGAGATTTTTTCTTGAGGATGGGGCAGTGTTAAGGCAGGTGTTCTCATTTTTTGTGAGGAGGGGGCAGATGTGAGAAGGACTCGAGCACTTTTTAGGTGGGGGTAAAAAGGCAAGAGAGATACCTGTCAATGAATATGTAAAATATTGCTTGAGAAGAATTTTGACACATAAACATTGTGTCTTGTACATAAGCGATATCCTAGCTTTTTGTTGTATGATAAAATTCTAGTGTATTGAATGTGCATTCTCAGGGTATTTGGATCCTACTTAATGCATTTTATTTAGAAAGAAAGGTTGACTTTTGTTTAACCGCATTAAGTTCACCTTTTTCTCTAAGGCCACCATTTAAGCATACATATCAGCTTATATACAGGAGATATATGGGTTGTGCTATAGCTTCCAACTGACAAGCACTATAAACCCAGCTAGTTACTATTAATTGCATCCAATATTAAATAAACTCTGCAGTATTTTTCAGTCAAGAGTTTTTCTTGATTTCTTCTGAGTACATTATTCTGAGATCTTTCATCTTCCATGAGAAGTATATTAGAAAGCAAGATAGATAATGTCATCCTCGTTTTACAGAATAGAATTTGCAGCCTACAACCCTGTTGAAATAATAGGCCTCCTACACCTTGGAGATCCTGTGAGTATAGGAGGAAACTGCTCTAATTGCCATGTGGAATAGACTGTTTTGATAGTTTAGTGTTGGTTTTTTTTTTCCCCCCTAGTAACAGAGATACCACCTATTAATCTATCACAAACCTAAGGCACACTTTTAACCTAATACCTTGATCCTTGCTTTGGAGGCTTGTTAAGAAAAACATTAATAGAGAAAACTCTTCAAGTTGACCTGGGAATAGAAGATGTTAGATCCTTTTTACTTACAGAAGCAGAGAAGTAGGACCTTGTATCCTTGAAAATATTTGGTGATCAACTACAATGAGAACATCAGACTCGTCATAAATAATGTGATAGGAAAGAGACTGACAGAGGGGAAGTAATGAGACATCACAGTGTTAAAGGCAATGTAACATCCTGCCTAGCACTCTGAGCTCTTAGTAGACGTTGTTCACTCCCTGGCCATGTTGTCACTTAGTGGTGATGTGAGAGTGATGCTGAATGTGGTGGTACTGTCTTAGCTGGTCACCACTAACCCCATCCCAGATCTGACCTAGACAGAGAAAGTTCCAGAATCTGGGCCACAGGTGTGAAAATGCTATAGCATTGATGAGAAAGCTTAAACTTTTATGTTAGGAAAGCTGGACTTTGTTCTAGGTACTTCTTTAGATGCTTTTGGGACTCATCTTACTCTATGTCTCTTGTAATGTGTTTTCTCAAAAGAGAAAGATTTTGTTGCAAACAAAATCTTGCTTGGAAGTCCAACTGTTAAGTGGCATTTTATTAGTGTGTATTTATTTTACAGTCTTAAATTTATACAAATGTATACTTATAATGTCAATCTGTAACTGCTTTTTTAAATTGAGATTATTTTATGCACAATAAAAATCACCCTTTATAGTGTACAAGTTTTGACAAACCCACGCAGTCATGTAACCATAGCCACAATCAAGACATAGAACATTCCATCACCATAAAAAATTCCTCTGTGTCCCTTGGAAGACATCCTCTCTCCTGACCTCAGGCCCCTGGCAACCATTCCTGCTTTTTCTTTCCCTATAGCTTTGACTTGCCCAGAATGTGATATGAATGGAATCATATGGTATAGTGTATGGCCTTTTAAGTCCAGCTTCTTAACACATTTGAGATTCATCCATATTATTTCTAATTAGATTTTACTTTGTGCATGTACCACCATTTGTTTATCCTTTCCCAGTTGAAGAACATTTGGGTGGCTTCCAATTTTGGCAATGTACTAGGGTCCTCCACAAAAAAAATTAAACTAATAGGATTAAACTAAACTCGAGAGAGAGAGAGAGAGAGAGAGAGAGAGAGAGAGAGAGATTTATTTTAAGGAATGGCTCATGCAGTTATGGAGCCTGACAAGTCCCAAGATCTCCCAGGTGAGTTGACATGCTGGAGACCCAGGAGAGTGGGTGCCATAGTTCCAGCCTGAAGGCCAAAAATCTTGAGACCTAGGAGGAACCAGTGTTGATGATTTCATTCCAAGGCAGGAAGAAACTAATGTCTCAGTTCAAAGGAAGTTAGGCAGGAGGAGTTTTTTCTTGGCAGGAGAGTGAACCTTTTTGTTCTATTCAGGTCTTCAACTGATTGGATGGTACCCACCCCCGTTAGGGAGAGCAATCTTCTTTACTCAGTCTACTGATTGATTCAAATGTTAATCTCATCTAAAAACACCCTCAAAGAACACCCAGTGGCCCAGTCAAGTTGACACACAAAAATAACCCTCATGGGTGATTATTAATAAAACTGCTAAAAACGTATGTGTATGGATTTTCATGTGAACATGTTTTTTTTTTAATTCACATAAAGTTTAATCAGTCAAGTTAATGAAAATATCAAAATTTTTGAGTTAGTGTATGGCGGCAGAAATTTAATTTTTGTTGCAAATAATACAGTATTTGGTGTTTCCATCACTGACAAGCTATGCTGCAGATAGAGCAATGGCGTTGAATCTCAATTCATCAGGGTCACATTCCATAAACTTCTTCCAAACTTCTATGGCATCCTTTAATAAAGTTTCATCACTAGTTTCCCCATGGTTAATTGGAAACTGTTTCCGTCCATCTAATTCATAGAGATGCCCCTCTACATGAACTAATGCAATAAAATGAAGATCTACTTTTTCATCTATACTTGGTGCCTCAGTCTCACCTTCATGGGCACTGGTCTCATGGTGACTCGAATAGCATCATAGTTCTCTAGGTATCTGGCTCGTTCTTCAGGACTCATTGACACAGACTCCTCAAGGAATTTTTTCAAGGTTGATCCAGATTCAAAGTGCATCTTGTCTTTCTTGTTGGCAATAGCATGGATCAGTCCAGTTGTTCCACAGGCATTGCTGATTGTTTGCTTCATGAAATATACTGATGATGTAACATCTTGTCCCTGAGATTTTATTTTTTCCTCCTCTTCTGTTCTGAATACTTCATACTTTTCTGTAATAGGGAAGAGAAGTAACACTGCACACACTGGTCTTGGTACCATGCTAAGGAGTTCAGGATCCATTCCATATACATCAACAAACTGCCAGTTAGGATGTAGACCTAATTGTTTGAGAAACTGGTCAGTGACCTCGGGATTGGCCTCCAGCGGGAGCCAGCGCTGACCCTCCGTTGCCGCTCCGCCCCGGCCCCTCTCCAGGTCTGACAGCTGCCGCCGTCACAGCTGCCGCCCCCTCCCCCCCCCCCCCCCCCCCCCCCCCCCCCCCCCCCCCCCCCCCCCCCGTGAACATGTTTTAATTCACCTGGGCAAATACTTAGAAGTGGGACTGTTGGGTCACATGGCAAGTGCATATTAACTTTATAAGAAACAGCCAAATTGTTTTCTCAAGTAGCCGTGCCATTTTACATTCCCATTGGTCACCTAGGAGAGTTCTAGTTGCTCCACATCCTCCCGAGCCCTTGGTATTGTCAGATGGGTCAGTTTTCCTCTCTTCCCCTCCCTTCCTTTCAATAAATATGTAGTGGTATCTCATTGTGGTTTGGTTTAAGGGATGTCAAGCATCTTTTTTATGTGCTTATCTTCTTTCATGAGCACATTTGAATCATTTACCCATTTTGGAAGGAGGAGGTTGTTTTTTTAAATTTTTGTTTGAACAGAGTTCTTTTTATGTTCTGGGTACAAGTTCTTTGTCAGATATGTATTTTGTGGATAATTTTCTCCCAGTCTGAGGCTTATGTTTTATTTTAACAGTGCCTTGCCAGAATTGAACTTTTGAAAAAATTCAATTTATCAATTTTTGTGATGGCTTGTGCTTTTGATGGCATATTTAAGAACTCATTAAGAGTACACTTATTGTGTTGACCACTGAGTAATGCATAGAATTGTTGAATCACTATATTGTACACCTGAAATTAACACTGCGTGTTAATTATACTTCAATTATTTTTAAAAAAGAAAAAGAACTCTGCCTACACCAAGGTCATAAAGGTCCTCTCATATGTTTTCATGAAGATGCTTTTTTGATAAAAACAAATTTGAATTTAGGAGTTTTAAATTTAGAGTTTTCAATAAGCCACAGCATCCAATTACTTTATTTCACTAGAAGAAAATTACAAAAATCACATTTTATAAAATATATGGTTAAAAATGGAGTTAAAATTTTTTTTTCCCTTAAAATCCTAAGGTTGTATTCAGTTTTAAAACAATTCTTAAGATTGAAACATGTATTACAGGAAATTTTTACATCGAATTAATAACAATTAAGAATGGCTGCAATTATTTTTATAATTTTTATTTTTTTAATTTATTTTTTATTTTTTTATTTTTTGCATCCTGCTTTTTTTTTTTTTTTTTTTTTTTTGACAGAGAGAGACACAGCGAGAGAAGGAACACAAGCAGTGGGAGTGGGAGAGGAAGAAGCAGGCTTCCCGCTAAGCAGAGAGCCCGATGTGGGGCTCAATCCCAGGACCCTGGGATCATGACCTGAGCCAAAGGCAGACACTTAACGACTGAGCCACCCAGGCATCCCTTTTTTAAATTTTTTTTATCTTTTAAAGATATTATTTATTTATTTGTCAGAGAGAGAGAGCACAAACGGGGGGCGGGGGGCGGGGAGGCAGAGGGAGAGGGAGAAGCAGACTTCCCCGCTGAGCAAGGAGCCTGATGCAGGACTCAATCCCAGGACTCTGGGATCATGACCTGAGCCGAAGGCAGACGCTTAACTGACTGAGCCACCCAGGCATCCCTGGCTGCAATTATTTGTAATCATACACATTACTCTGTCAACACGCACCAAGTATAAAATTAAATGCCAAAATCACCTGTTTTTCTCCTCATTCTTTGCTTGTTATCAGACAACAAACTGTTTTGCCAAAGTAGGGGCCTGCACAGAGCAGATGAACCTGAGCCTTGGCTGTGCTTCATTGAATATGTATCTGTGCTGTAGCAATATACTTACATGTATAAGGGCAAGGCTGAATTTTAAAAAAGAAAGAGACCAGTGTAGAGTTACAACTTTCCTAATCAATGAAATTTGTCTTCAGAACATCCAAATAGATCCCAAAACATGTCAGGGGAAACTTTGTACTCCAGATTGCCAGAAAAACCAAAAAGAAAAACATAAACAAAGCCAAATACCTTAGTACTAGATGTGCTGTTAGCATTGAAATGTGTATTTTTTATATAACTTTCTGCATTTCTTAAAGTCCTTGTTGTTTTTAGGTTAAATATCCTTTTAAAATAACATTAAAACTAAGTGTTTGCAGAACTGCTCAGATACTCCATGGATCCCAAGACACCTGATTTGTAAGTTTTCTGATCTTTTTCTAACCTGTTTATTTTACAGATGAAGACAATAGCCAGAGATAAGAAGGAAATTTGAGGTCGTACAGCAGTCTTATGCTGAAGTAAATCCAGGCACTCTGACCACTATTTTAGTGTTTTTTCCATTACCTGACCCAGTCTCTCCAATTATAGTAGAAAATATTTCTCCTTGGGTCCATTACTTAGAGAATAAAGACTATCCTTAATTTCGTGAGCCCTTTTCTGGCATCTCAACGTATATCTTATACAATGAGTGTGCCTTTTGGCTGGGGTGAGCAATTTTTGGAAATTTAAGACATTTCCCTTCCTAGCTTCCTTAGAGGACATGTCCTAGACCAGAGCCCAGATCTTAATGAAAAACATATAAACCTTCTTGTTTGTTTTCCTTGTCGATTAACCTATAATTTTAAAACCATTCAATGGCAGATTTATCAAGTGACTAATCCCTAGGAAGACTCAAAGTGGCGAGGAGAAGGTGGTTGTGGCCTAGGCACACATCACTGGTCATTTATTCAAACACGTTAAGGTAGGAAGCCAAATACCTCCCTGATTACTCATTGGAAATATATTCAGGGAGGTTAGTTATAAGTGTTTGGGCCTGGAGTGGCCTGTTCCTGTGTAGTAGAAGCAACATGAATAACTTGGGGTATCTTTGCTGGACAAATCAACCGGTGTGGTCTTGGTTTTCTTCAGTTCTCAAGAAAAATGTTACGTGTCAATAATAATAATGTAAAATCCATATATATATATAGCTCAGCTGTCTTGAAGATTGAAACTGACAAATATCTCTTCTCAGCTGGAATGTCTCAAAGTATGGATTGTTTCTTAATTATTATCATTTCTCTGACACTTTTCACAAGATCTGATGCATTATAGATGCTCATTAAAGCTTATTTGAACATTAGATGGTAGAGAAACTTTGGTATAAGTGAGATAAGACTTGTTTCCAGTCTCTCTGGTTCATATAACACTATGAAGAGTAAATCCATAAGTAGGAATTTGTCACAATCTCTCCCCTGATCATCTTCTTGCTACCAGAGAGCTATGACTTTGGGAAAGAGGTGGAAACTTTTTTCTAATCAGTAATCCCAGAGTTTATGCGTGTCACCTTTACTTTCTGTACCAGACAGAACTCAACAACTAGTCCCTCCTCACGTGCTCCCATTTGATAATGCTATTTAAGTGACCCAATATCACTTTTCACTTCAAGAAAAAAATACAAAGTTTGGGAGTATGTGAGGCAAATATAACTGAGGAATCCACTTGACAGTTTCCAAAATGATACTCTGGGACACGTTGGCATTGACCATAGGATGGTGTCCCTTCATAGACAGTGCATGAGTTGAGAAGGAAATATTAAAGTAATTGCTGTAATTACTTAAAGTACCTCAGTTTGTTGCCACATTGGGGACCAGGATTTACCATTTGTTGCTTCTAAGCTCACGGGTACTCTGCAGTGAGTCATACATACTTTATTGGACTAGCTGTAGCTCCAGTGGTGTTAATAATACAACATGAAATTCCAAGTCCTCTCTCTTAATAGAGGAGTTAGTGTGTTGGCTCATTGCCTAAAAATGTGCAGTCTTGGGTTTGCTCATTAGGTTTAGAATTACTTTTCACAAAAATGAAGTCTGAAAATCATTTTCATGGATCTCCCAAGGTACATCCATTCTGTGACTTACACTACATTTAGTGATATTAATAACTTAGGAATAAAATGTTACCAGAATCCCCTGTGAGTAATGATTTTTTTTTTCTTTTATTCCACAAAAGCACTCTGGCTACAATTAAGTTTTGTTTTGTTTTGTTTCCCAGGTAGGAATCTCAGTCCAGATTTCAAAACTTTCTGTTTTACTTCCCCACTACTTCCTTGGATGATGATCAATGGTTATATTTGTTTATTTTTGAAGTATATTCCTGAATCATCATAAAAACTATCAGATGGCAAAAAATAACGCATGACTTTATCTAAACAGCAAACTGAGCCACTGGTGTGTTTTCAGAGCACCTTAATGAGTCTGTTTGACCTTGTGTGTACATTTGCATTAATAATGAGGGTGGGACTCTATTTTTATATGGCTTAGACAATATTGTGCTTTAAATCTTTATCAAGCTTTCATGAGCAGAGCTGTAACCTAGGAAGTTTTGAGAGGAAGAGATATGATGAAGTCTTGTGTGTGGAAATTATTAGCATTTTAGAACTAAAGGAAAACTTACTAAGTATTTTAGATCTCTCATTTTAGATATTAATAAAATGAGGATTAGAGGAAGTAAAAAATTCTGGAGGTCCAAGTAGCTCATGACTGAAATAACCAGGAGAGGAATCCAGATCTTTTGACCCTCAGCCAGTGCTTTCCACTTACTAGGAACCAAAAAACTTCAGATCTGTTACTTACCCAGTGACTCCAGTTCTTTTCCAGAAGGATGGAGGGCAAATATTTTAAAGAAAGCATCTTTTGTCAGAAAGTATCTCTATTTTTGTGTTGGCATTCTGATTTCAGAGTAGTGAATGGGAAAGATTATTAATAACTGAGGATCCGGGATAAGGTGAAAAAAGCTCTAAAGTGAAAAGCTCTGGATTTGAATCTATCTCATTGGCAATTTACTTACTGTCTCTATGCCCCTCTTCATCTTAAAAACAGTTACAGTACCAGCCTTGTCAGAGGTTGTTGCCATAATTATAAACATTAATGTAATACAAATGCATTGTAAACCATAGATAGTATGTAATGTTGTTAGTCAATAATTATTATGGACCGCTTTCTTACACCAAAATAAAAAATTCAAAATGGGTTAAAGACCTAAATGTGAGACATGAAACCATAAAAGTTCTTAAAGAAAACATAGTAATCTCTCGGACATTGGCCTTAAAAACACTTTTCTAGAAATGACTCCTCAGACAAGGGGAACAAAAGCAAAAATACACCTTTGGGACTACACCAAAATAAAAAGCTTTTGCACAGTGAAGGAAAACATCAATAAAAAGAAAAGGCAACCTACTGAATGAGAGAAGATATTTGCAAATGATGTGTACAATAAGGGTTAATATAAAAAAATATATAAAGAACTTATACAACTCAACACCAAAAAAAACCCCCAAATAATCTGACTTAAAAATGGGCAGAGAACCCGAATAGACATTTTCCCAGAGAAGACCTACAGCTAGCCAACAGACGCATGAAAAGTTGCTCAACATCAGGGAGATGCAAATCAAAACCACAATGAGCTATCACCTCAGTCAGTCAGAATGACTAGAATCAAAAAGACGAGAAACAACAAGTGTTGGTGAGGATGTGGACAAAAAGGAACCCTTGTGCACTATTGGCAAGGATGTAAATGGGTGCAACCAGTATAGGAAAACAGTATGGGGTTTCCTCAGAGAATTAAAAATAGAAATACCAGAAAAAACAAAACAACTAATAGCAGAGATATGGAAACATCCCAAGTGTCCATCAATAGATGGATAAAGAAGATGTGAGATACACACACACACACACACACACACACACACACACACACACACAGAGGAATACTACTCAGCCATAAAAATTAACTAGACCTTGGCATTTGTGACAACATGGATGGACCTAGAGGCCCATGCTAAGGTTATGCTAAGTGAAGTAAGTCAGAGAAAGATAAATACCTTATGATTTTATTTATATGTCAAATCTAAAAAACAAAACAAAAACCAAACAGACCCATAAACAGACCCCAGAGAACAAACCTGTGGTTACCAGAGGTGAGGGTTTGGGGCAGGGGATGGGTAAAATGGGTGAAGGGGAGTGGGAGGTACAGGCTTCCAGTAATGGAATAAACCAATCAGAGGGATGAAAGTTATGACATAGGGAATATAGTCAGTGGTATTGTAATAGCGCTGTATGGTGACAGATGGCAGCTACACACTTGTGGTGAACACAGCATAACATACAGTGTTGTTGAGTCACTATGTTGTACACCTGAAACTAACATTACATTGTGTGTCTGCTGTTCTTCAATTTTAAGCATTATTGTGAAATACTATTATTTTAGCTACTATCAATTCAAAAATGGTAAAGAGGAAAGAGCATGCATTTAATATCAACCCGATTTAAGTTTCTCTGTCACCATTTTCCAGGCATGGGGTCTTATAGAAGTTAACACATCCCCCAGATGTCTGCCTTACAGTGTTGCGAGGATTAAATTAAGGCACCTCGCATGGGGTCTAGCACACTTACTTTACGTTGGTTTCTTTTCTCTCACTATCTTGACTGAACATCAGCATGGCAGATGATCCCTGGAGATAGCACCATTTTTACACGTGTGTAATTTAACTTTATACTCGACAGCCTTGCATGTGTTGGGTTTTACTCCCAAGTCAACTTAAGCGTTATTTTATCTTTTGATTCCTTTTTACTCCTTTTCCTGCCCGGTTTCTTTATTTATTCCTCCTAGCAAGTTCTAATTACATTGATGTATCAGATGTGCCTCATGTTTCTGAGTGTCCCTGAGATGGCCTCTTAGTTGTAACATGATGTGATTTATTTCTGATAAGAACAAAAAAAATTATTGATAATAGTTGATTAAAACCAGCTATTGTTAACTGCTGGGAATTTTGTCAAGCCCAGTGCCATTCTTTTTATTAATAGAGACTTGTTTTTATAGTAACAAGTGTAAGTTAATTACACAGGGAATTACTGAAGCCTTTGTACAGCCTTCAACAACAAAACAGGAAAGCCAGGATGTCCACATCCAAAGCCATAGAACCACTGTCTTCTCCCTTAACCTCACTCTGTGAGGCCCCAATTCCATCCCTTTGAGGGACTTGATGCCCTTGGCCCCCCCCCCCCTTTATTTCCTTCCATCTGCTCAGACTGCACTTCTCTGAAGTGGTGAAGCTTCATTGTGCTTCTGTGCCGTCCCTGGGAATATTCTAGCTCGCCCCCACCTTGAATGTAGAATTTGGAAGAGTCCCTGGAAGAGGTTGACTGACTCAAGTTGTACAGCAGATAACCTGAATTTTTACTGGCCCTGGCAGCACCACTGGGAGAGATTGTTCGTAACAACAAAATGCTAACAGATGATTTTTCCACATCGCTTGGCACCATCATGATGTCTTTCATCAGCAGGCACTTTTCCACGTTCTTTTTGACAGACGTGTTTGTGGGGACCAGACAAGCAAAAGTCTCCCTCTGTTGCTTGAGTTTCAGTACAGTGTGTTCCTTCGATGATATCTCCGAGCAGTGGTAATGTGAAGGATATTAAAAAATAATGAGGATTTGGTAAGGGGAAGGAAGGACGAGCCCCTGAGGAGGCTGGGGGAGTTGCCTAGAGTCTAGTCCCTAATCAGATTAAAACCACAAATGTGGTTAGATTCTACTGCGTAGTTTATTATACTTATGGGAACAGCCTTTAAGCTTGTTGTGGAAAGCACACTAATCCACAATATTTTGAATTGTTAAAATTAAATGAATGTCAACTTTTAGAAATACTCACACTTTAAAAAAAAAAAACCAAAAGCCCTAGATGTTTTATTTGAATTTTGTAGGCGATAATAACTATGAAATCTCAGTTTTATGTTGTGCGTGGGGCTGTCAAAGAGGAAGTGACCACATGTACCTCTCTTTAAAAATGTTTTTGAAGCTGGAAGTCTAGTTGGGTGGGTAATACAGAGGCACAAGGAAGTCTTGATATTTAAAACTAAGGAAATAATTCAATTCCATAAGCATTTATGGATCACTAACAAGACAAGCAATATGCAATGTTCTGGAAGTTCAGGCATGAATAAGGCACAGTCCCCAACTGCCTGGAGCTTTTAGATTCAAAGAAGATAAGCATAAATGACTATAATGCGATGTGAACCTAGCAAGTTCTTTGGCAACAATGTCAAAGAAAAATTCTTGTCAGGAAGAGTCAAGAAAAGTTTAAGCCAGAGGGTTCAGCTGAACTTGACTGAATTTTCCTTTAGGGCTTTCACTAGGTGGAAATGGGCAGAAAAGGTGTAGTAAGTAGTGCAAATAGCATGTGTAAAAGCATAAAAATGGGGTTGAACATAAGCTGATTCTGTAGTGGTGCAGCACAGGGAAAGTATAGAGAAGTATCTGGAAAAGTTAGCAGAGGCCAGGTTTTAAGGAGCCATGAGGCATCATGGAAAGAATGTAGACTTACCTGCCGTGTGGAGTAACTATTTTCAATATAGGTAATGAAGGGGTATTCCCCTTGTGGGGACATAGCAGAATCAGGAAGGGGCTTTTCCAAATAGCACATGTTCCTTTGGCAATTCTGAAATGACCCAAGTGTAAGTCATTGCCAAAAAGAATCCACTGATACCGTGGTTTCATACTGTCTCAGCTGTGCTTGGAGCAGAGTAAAGATTAAGGACAGTGGCTGTTGATTTCAACTCTGGATGCCCTTTGGAATCCCTTGGCGAGCTTTAAGGATATCAGTGCAAGGACATCATCTCAGATCTCTGAGAATGGTGCTGCCCATCGGTATTTTTTTACAGAGCTCTCTAGGTGTTTCTAATGGAGAGCAGGCTGAGAAGCATGACAAGAGACAGATAGAAGTAGTGCCAGTAAGGAAAAGGAAGATTAAAACAAAATGGTTTAATTGGGATTGTTCTCTTAAGGATTGTGAATTTGCATCTTTCTTAGCAGGAGATATAGATCACTAGGCTATTGTAAATGGGAAGAGGATGCACTTAAAAATGAAAGCAGTAGAAGCAATCAAGTTATGAGTCAAGGAAGGTGGATAAAAACATGGATAAACATAGATAAAACTTGAGGAAGATGTCAAACCTCAGCACCTGTCTCCTTTCAGATGGGATATTGGGATGAATGCAGAAAAACAGATTTTCAGCAGGGAGGGGCAGGGAGGGGGGAAACTCCTAGTACTTCATATGACCTAAAGATCATTTAACTAGGAATAAGTGGAAGGTTTACAACTATTTTGTCTCCCGTGTACACGCATCATGTTCAGTGTGAAAGTAAAGGAGCCTGAAAAGAGAGTCACCAAGGGTTCAAAAGCATTATGTTCCCTTGACCCAGCCTCCTCTGTAGTTTTGGCTGGAAGGAACTGGGCTTGGTATTTCATAAAGATTCCCAGGATCTTAGGCAAACTTTGTCCAGGAAGGAGTATATGATTATCTGACCGAATACTCTGGGTTTGATTCACCAAATCACCAGCAGTCCTTCTAGCTGTGGCTCTAGGTAAAGAGAGGAAACAGCACATAGTTTCACACATGCAAAGTGGAAGGGGCACTTAACAGAAAGTAGAGAGGAAAACAGGGTTAAAAACTAGCTTTGCCAAAGGTTTGATTATTAGGGTTTCTTATTATAATCCCAGTATATTGGTATGGAGTATATGGAAATTCAGTATTTCTTTCTTATTTGGGAATTCTACATATCCGTGGATACGGATTGTGAGGAAGCCATTCATGGAATCCATGCTTAGTGATCTGTCCCCTTACTTGGGGCGTTTGCAGGAGAGAAGGGGTGTTGAGAGAAGATGGCATTTGCAAAGGCCCAGGTGCATGAATGAGCATGGTCCTGGGAGAGGCAAGATGCTATGCAAGAGTGGAATCCGGGCCTATCTGGGGAAAAGGCAGGAGCCAAAAGTGGAGAAAGTTGACAGAAAACAGATCAAAGGAGACTTCAGTGTGTCCATGCTAAAAAGGTTCAGTGTCGGGGTGCCTGGGTGGTTTAGTTGTTAAGCGTCTGCCTTCGGCTCAGGTCATGATCGCAGGGTCCTGGGATCGAGCCCTGCAACGGGCTCCCTGCTCAGTGGGAAGCCTGCTTCTCCCTCTCCCACCCCCCACTTGTGTTCCCTCTCTAACTGTCTCTCTCTCTCTGTCAAATAAATAAAATCTTAAAAAAAAAGGTTCAGTGTCAGTCTGTAAATAATGGCCAATTATTGAAGAGATATCAAAGAATAAAAATCTGCATTTATTAAAAAATTCTCCTGGAATCATTGTGGCTTAACTGTGGTCAGGAAAATTAGTTAGGTGGTTGTTGCCGTTGTCTAGATAAAGAGGACCAATTGAAAAGTTGAGGCAGTGGGAATGGAAGGAAGGGGATGAATCAGAGAAACCAGTGAGGCTTATTGATAAATAGTATGTTGGGAATGAGAGAGAGAAAGCAAGAAATCCCTTATGACACCCAGGTTTCTGAATGTGATGACTGGGAAGATGAAGATGCCATTAACTGCAAGAAGGCATTTCAGAGGAGGAACAAATTGAGGTTTGGCAGTGATGAGCTCATGATGAGTTCAGACGTGTTAAGTTTGAGGTGGCTGATTAAACATGCAGGTAGATCAATCAGGAGGATGTTTGGAATTAGGGCTTTAAGGTGACACTTTGGAAATAATAGTGTATAGTAAATGAGTGTTGCAGTACCCTATAAGGATACAAGATGGTCCAGAGAGATTGTGTGGTGTGAGAAGGGTGAAATGGCAAGCAAGATCCGTAGGGAACAACATTTAAGGGATGAATGGAGGGAGAGGAGTCCACAGATTGACTGGAGAGAGCTGAAAAGTGGGAGGAAGTTGGGGGCAGGTAGAGAAAGTATATCAGGAGTTAAGGAAGCAGGGAGAATTTCAAGGCCCAGGCAAGAGTCAACTCTTAACACTGCAACTTAGAGGGCAAGATCACAGCAAAGTGCTGACCAAATGTAACACTCAAATCGCAGGATTTCAATGAGTTGGGGGTGGGGCCGGGGGCAGAAAGGAGAATGGATGAGAAAGTAGATCAAGCGAGAGTTGTATGCTTTTTTCCCCAAAAATTCTGCTTTGAAAAAGAGACAGTGAGGAAGAAAGGGCAACAGAACAGAATAAGAAGGTATCTTTAGGGGCGCCTGGGTAGCTCAGTTGGTTAAGCATCCGACTGTTGGTTTCGGCTCAGGTCATGATCTCAGGGTCCTGAGATCGAGTCCCACATCAGGCTCCCTGCTCAGGGGGGAGTCTGCTTGAGATTCTCCCTTTCCCTTTGCCCCTCCTCCCGCTCACACACTCTCTCTCTTAAAAAATAAATAAATAAAGTAACTTTATTTTTGCTTTAGATGGATAGAGCATGATGCGGGGAGCCTGCTGAGAGCTGAAAGCAAGATGGTGTGGCCACTGGCCTCTGGGACAGTGGCAAAGAGACAGTAATAATGGTAGCAAACTTACGTGGCACCTACTATGTTCCAAACACTCCTCTATATGTTGTTTTATATATATATAAACTCATCTACTTCGCAGCTGCCTTATGGGGTGGAATCTGTTAGTATCCCATTTTACTTATGAGAACACTGAGGTCCAGAGAAGTTAAATAACCTGCCCAATTTGTGCTCTACCCACTGCACTAAGCAAATGCATTACAGAGTCACCAAAACAATGTATAGGTACATATATCAGCTTCAGCGGCTTCAGAAGATCATTGGTTAAGAGGTAGATGGGAAGGGCATGGGACAAGACCAAGGTGTTTGCTGTAGATACAGGTCAGTTGTGTGATAAAGGGAAAGTCTCTCTGTGGAACATGTCTTTGCAACTTTTTCCTATTATTAAGAAGCTGAAAATTTTTGGCTCATCAATGTTATTTGACTCTTAACTTTCTTGGAAGAAGGTTAGTTGGGAACAACGCGCCAGAGTTAGTTTGTTGTGGCAGAAATGAACTAGTCACTGTAATGAAATTGACGGACATCAGGGCTGGGCTGTAGCTAGAGGTGGGCAAGAGAGGGAGGGGGAGATGGTGACGGGCAGGATGTTGAAACACAGATTATCTTGATCACATAGTTGAATGAAACTTGAAATTACATTCAGGCATTTGGTAGTAGAACTCCTGAAAGATTGGGTAAAGTTTTGTATTTGTGCTACCTTGTTTATCCAGACTTGCTAAAGCTTTTCCTGGTTTGGTGCCCATCATTCCACAAAGGTGGCATTATTTGGAAATGTGAAAGAATAATTGCAAATCTGTTAGTCTTTTCTTCTAATATTATCATTAGCAATAGTACCTAAGAGTAACATTTATTCAGATGTCATGTACATTTCTAAAAATCCTAGAGATGGCTCAAAATCATCCTCACTTTACACTTGGGGAAACTCAGACTTGAAGACACGAAGTCCCTTGCCCAAGGTTGTAAAGCTAGCAAGTGGCTAAGCTGGGATGCAAATCAGGTAGTATGAATCCAGAGCTCAGGTGCCTAACCCTCTGTGCTATATATGAAATAGATGGTGTCCAGATTTCACCTGTTTTTTCAGAGTTGCATCAGGCTGCCATGTTCACGTGTGAGAAAATCAACTTTAGAAAAACCTTGCCTCTAGTTCTACTAACCATGGTTACTTGGGGATTGGTTCCTAAGGGAAAAAGGCTAGTATAAATATAGTTATAAGGTGTCTTAATGAATGTGGAGAATCTTCACATGTCTTTACCTTCTCTGGTGAGGTCATTACAAATATTTCTTTACCTTTTCAACGCAAAAGGGATCTGCGCTTGTGTACACTTTGGTGTTCTAGACATTTGTGGGCTGAAATTACAGTGAAGAGAGTTTTGTTGGCCATCAGGAAGGCCCATAGGACAATGACTGGTTAGAACTGTTGCTGTCGTTGTATCTATCTACTACTTGTTGTGCTAGCTGCTGGAATACAGAGGTGAAGGATGGTACCCTCCCTGATTCCATCTCATGGGAATGTATAATCTGATGAGAAAGGCAGAAATTAAATGAGGTCACCAGAAATATTTAATTACCGTGAAACTGGATTCTGGAAACCCTAATAACATCATGAATTTGACTGTTTTCCAGTTAATCAAAATAGGCTAAATGGCTTTGAAGGCTGGGAAACAGACTAGTTAATGACCAAGAACATGTCAGCTCTGTGCTAATAAGTGTAAAACCATAGATTCGAGGCATTGAAATAACTGAAAAGATAAGTGTTAAAAAGGTAAACGTCCTTCCCATTTACAAGTGCACCAAAAACTGTAAGATACTTAGGAATAAACCTAACCAAAGAGCTAAAAGATCTATACTGTGAAAACTATAGAACACTAACAAAAGAAACTGAAGAGGACACAAAGAAATGGAAAAATATTCCATGCTTATGGATTGGAAGAAAAAATATTGTTAAAATGTCTATACTACCCAAAGTAATCTACACATTTAAAGCAATCCCTATCAAAATACCACCACCATTTTTCACAAAGCTAGAACAAACAATCCTAAAATTTGTATGGAACCACAAAAGACCCTGAATAGCCAAAGCACTCTTGAAAAGCAGAGCTGGGAGGCATCACAATTCTGGACTTCAAACTATATTACAAAGCTGTAGTCATTAGGACAGTATGGTATTGGCATAAAAACAGACACATAGATCAATGAAACAGAATAGAAAACCCAGAAATGGACCCACAACTCTATGGTCAACTAATCTTTGACAAAGCAGGAAAGACTATCCAATGGAAAAAAAGATAGTCTCTTCAACAAATGGTGTTGGGAAAACTTATTTTCTTACACCATACACAAAAATAAATTCAAAATCAATGAAAGGCCTAAATGTGAGACAGGACTCCATCAAAATCCTAGAGGAGAACACAGGTAGCAACCTCTTTGACCTTGGCCATTGCAACTTCTCACTAAACATGTCTCCAGACACAAGGGAAACAAAAGCAAAAATGAACTATTAGGACTTCATCAAGATAGAAATCTTCTGCACAGCGAAGGAAACAATCAACAGAACTAAAAGACAACCTATGGAATGGAAGAAGATATTTGCAAATGACATATCTCATAAAGGGATATACATATAAAGAACTTATAAAGTTAACATGCCCCCAAAATAAATAATAAAGAACTAATAAAGAAATGGGCAGAAGACATGAACAGACATTTTTTCTTTTTTTCTTTTTTTTTAAGATTTTATTTATTTATTTGACAGAGAGAGACACAGCGAGAGAGGGAACACAAGCAGGGGGAGTGGGAGAGGGAGAAGCAGGCTTCCCACTGAGCAGGGAGCCTAATGCAGGGCTCAATCCCAGGACGCTGGGATCATGACCTGAGCCAAAAGCAGACGCTTAACGACTGAGCCACCCAGGCTCCCCGAACAGACATTTTTTCAAAGAAGACATCCAGATGGCTAATACACACATGAAAAGAGGCTCGACATCACTCATCATCAGGGAAATACAAATCAAAACCACAATGAGATACCATCCCACACCTGTGGTATCTCAAATTAACACAGGAAACAACAGATGTTGGCAAGGATGTGGAGAAAGGGGGCCCTCTTATGCTGTTGGTGGGAATGCAAACTGGTGCAGCCACTCTAGAGAACAGTTTGGACGTTCCTCAAAAAGTTAAAAATAGAACTACCCTATGACCCACGAATTGTACTACTAGATATTTACCCAAAGGACATAAAAATACTGATTTGAAGGGGCACATACCCCCCAATGTTTATAAAAGCAGCATTATCAACAATAGCCAAATTATGGAGAGAACCCAGATGTCCATCAACAGATGAATGGATAAAGAAGAGGTGGTATATATAGAGTGGAATATCACTCAGACATGAAAAAGAATGAAATCTTCCATTTGCAAAGACGTGGATGGAGCTAGAGTGTATTATGCTAAGTGAAATAAGTCCATCAGAGAAAGACCAAAGCCATATGATTTCACTGATATGTGGCATTTAAGAAACAAAACAGATGAACATAGGGGAAGGGCAAAAAAGAGGGAAGCAAACCATAAGAGACTCTTACCTAACTACAGAGGACAAACTGAGGGTTGATGGAGGGAGGTGGGTGGAGGATGGGCTAAATGGGTGATCGGTATTAAGGAGGGCACTTGTTGTGATGAGCACTGGGTGTTATATGTAAGTGATGAATCAGTCAATTCTACTCCTGAAACCAATGTTATACTATATGTTAACTAACTAGAATCTAAATAAAACATTGAAATAGAAAAAAAGGTAAATGTCTTATAAAATACAGTTTAAAATCCTGGGTATGTGGAAGACAAAAATAGCAAATCTTAATAGTCTCATTTTCTGTGTATTTGTATTGCTTATTTATTACTATATTATGAAAAATTATGAAACAGACCCAAATATTGATCAGGGACAGCTTTAATATGGAAACTTCTAGAAAATACGCCTGTGCTAGCTTCTTCTCACATCTTCTGTTTCTGCTGTGTTGGCCCAGAAACCCCATAGAAGAGGTATTGTAAGGGAGACTGTGAGGATAGCCAGAAGAATCTCCATTTTTTTCTTACAGTTTTCTTTTTCCAACCCCAAATTAAAAGTAATAAAAGATATATTCAAGCATGTTCAAATTTTTATGAACACTTTGTTTTGCTTTTGATATCAAAACGGGGTGAAAGTTCTTAGGGGACAGTTTTACTGTAAGCCTTAATCCATGGTAATTATTCCCCATGAGGTCAGATTGGATGAAATTATGCTTCTACTCCAACGGTTTAAGTCTTTGAAAAATGCCTAAAGTGAAATTTATACCCTGTCATATCCTCAAAAGAATGTCTCTGTGTTTCCCTGTGTTGATGTAGGCTGGGCCGTGGTGGCACAGGGATGATATTGAAGTTTTTATTTTGGATATTTGTTTGTTTTCGGTTTTGTTTTTTAGTAAATTCTTCACTCTCTTTCCCACTGCTATCTCTACAGGCTCAGTTTGAACTCCAGGCATTTCATATCCGGGGGGAGCACGCAGTGGTTACGGCAAGACTAGAAGAAACCATTGAAACTCTCAAACGGGAGACAGAACACCGATGGCGAGGAGGACGTGAAGAGATGAGAGATGTGTGTATCTCCACTGACGATGACTATCCTCCAAAGACCTACAGAAATGTGTGCATCCAGACAGACAGAGAGACGTTTCTCAAACCCTGTGAAGGTGAAGGCAAGACAATCAGAAGCAACCAGATAATACCCAAAAAGCTGAATATCTCCTCTCTAAGTCAGCTCTCTCCCCCAAATGACAACAAAGACACCCATGTAGCACTTCAGTCTGTGGAAGGCCTCTCACCAAGTCAGCAAAAGGCATCGCCTCCCCCTCCTGCACCACCCCTCCCAGCAGCCACCCCTCCCCCTCCTCCTCCTCCCCTCCCACCTGGACTTGGACCTTCGCCACCAGTACCTCCACCACCACCTGTGAGTGCTGGACCGCCACCCCCTCCGCCCCCTCCTCTGCCTCCAAGTGCCGGGCCTCCTCCGCCTCCTCCTCCACCACCACTTCCCAATTCTCCTGCTCTGCCCACCAGTGGGGGGCCTCCTCCTGCTCCACCACCTCCAGGACTTGCACCCCCACCTCCTCCTGGACTCTTCTTTGGAGTTGGCCCTTCTTCTAGCCAATGTCCTCGGAAGCCAGCCGTTGAGCCGAGTTGCCCCATGAAGCCTTTATACTGGACTAGAATACAAATAAGTGATAAAAGGTAAGCCCAACTCCTCTGGCCCATTCTCAGGTTGTGAATTCCCAGGATTTTGCACAAGTGACATTTTATTCTTCCCAGTTGGATATCTGGGTACTGTGACATTCATTTCTCAGATGCAGTATAGTGAGTACTTTGGATAAACAATGTTGGAGTGTTTAGAGGGAGAATGTCTCTACCAGGTCTTGTCTGTATTTGCTATAGACTGATGCTGGGAGAACAGTGTGTGCA
This sequence comes from Neomonachus schauinslandi, assembly GCF_002201575.2. Classification (NCBI taxonomy): domain Eukaryota; kingdom Metazoa; phylum Chordata; class Mammalia; order Carnivora; family Phocidae; genus Neomonachus; species Neomonachus schauinslandi. The sequence continues at coordinate 75,772,818 of NC_058411.1, forward strand.
ATGTCAGATCCTTCTCTAAGATAAAGGTTCCATTTTACAGACTCTTCTTAGAGAAGAGCCCTGGTCTAAGTTGGAGCCTTCTCCAACATCCCTACAGCTAGCAAGTAATCATACGGACATAGAGCCTGAACCTATACTTAGGTTCACTGAAGATTTTTAGAATATCTGTCTTGTCTTTCGATGGGATCATCAACCTTATGATCTGGATACTTAACAGGTATGTGTAATTTTTCAGGTTTTATTAGAAGAGCCAGACATAGCTGAGTCATTAGCTCTTTAGGTCAGAAGGGAGTCAAAAAACAGAAAATCTCTGCTTGAACGCTCATTCCCGTAACTGTTAAATGCCCTCACATCTTATACCTTGTTGCTCAGAGAAAGTGCCAGTAGAGTACATCTAACATGTGTATAGCTTGTTAAGCTGGGTCTGTATGGCAGCAAGATAGGTTGGTTAGAAACTTCCATTCAAACATATTTGAATTTAATTTCTTCTGCCTCATTTCAGAGTCTGTCAAGAGGACAATGAGAGAGATGTTGACAATCTCTAGATTTGAAGTTCATTTGTTTGCAAAGAACAGCAAATAGAGAACACGTTTTTAAACACAAATTTTTGAACTTATTCCCCAAATCATTATGTGGTGGTGAATCTTTCAATTTATATAACATTTTGTATGTGGAAGGCAGGATATTAAACAAAATAACATGAAATTCACAATTATAAAGCAACTGGAAGTCACTATAGGAGGAGTGGGTATTACCTTCAAGCTACGCATATGGTGAACGAAGTTGATGATGTGCTTCATATTGGCCCCTTTCCTCTAACCAAAAAAAATAAGGACCAAGAGTTTATGTGTGGAAATCTTGATGCTTTTTTAAAATGCTGATACTTTATTATTTCCCAAATGAATGGTTAAAGAGAGAGAGAGAGAGAGAAGATCCCGAAATAGCTCCTAACGATTAGTTGCAGTACTAATTTCCTTTTTGTCCCATTCAAGACTCAGATGACATTTCCTAAGAAATAGTTTCCCAGAATATTTATATGGAGCTGTGCTCCCTTATTAGTGTTCTCAAAAATTAATGTACAGACATTCCAGAGTGATGAATCCCACCTGTCAGCCCTGGGGTAGTGTGTTCTGACAGCACATGGAACTGTTCCACACCTGCGTCTCACTAGCCTGCCTCCACTCTGTTCCCCTCAAGACTCCGTAAGCAACCAATATCCTAGACCATAGCAGTGGTATAACGGTACTGCTGGGAGATATGGGCCCTTTGCCCACTGTTCAAGGTGGGACAAGGTCAAGCTGGAGATATAATCGTTATGTTTTTCACTCCTTATGTAGTTGGCCATTTTGAGAACGAGAACAATTACATACTCAAGCTCTTACTAGTTTCACTATAAGTTTAGGGCTTCAGTTTTAAGCAAAATGAAAAGTAGATGAATGTACGGAGTTTCTGGCATGAAGACTGCAATATGGCCGCTTCCCGCTGCTCCACACATTTAGTCTCTCTTATCGTTGGTTTTGTACCCTCAGAGCATGCGTACTTCTTTTAAACTAAAAGGCTGTAGATTTTCCGTGTAGTATTTATTTATGTACAAAACTAAAATTATTTAGGGTGTGTTTTTTAAAAAGAGAGGAAATGGTATTTTAGTATTTTGTACAACCAGGAGGGTAAGCACTGTGTATAATGTACCCATGGTAAATCTTGGTCTTGGTCTTCTGGGGATCTAGCAGTAAAATATGAATTTTCTCCATTATATATGTACTGCCTCTCACCCACCTGATTGTTTTTGTTACTAACATGAACTGATTTTTAACTTTTGCCATTTTGCATTCTTCAGTGTCTGTTTTCTGGCTTCTAGAATAGGGAAGAGACATTTAGTTAAAGAAAAAGAAATCCTAATCTGTCTACTTTTTTGGCTTCCTAATAAATATGTTTTCCTAGTGAGTATCTTCTCCTCCTTCCTCCTCTCCTCCCTCCTCCCTCTACCATTTCTCCCCTCTCCAGTCTCTCTTTCCTCCTCCTCCTACCTCCTCTTCCTCTTCTTGTGAGCTAGATTTGTATGTTCAGTGGTCAGAGAGGAAGTGATCATTATAACAGAGGAGATGGTCTATTGTGAGCGAGTTCTTGTTACTGCCCAACCAAATGCCTGCTGTCCCCAACTCGCTGAGAGGTAGTATTCCAAAATTCTTTTATTCACTATTGGAAATGCCTTTTCCCATAGAAACAATGTAGTAAATGGTCATGAAGTGTTCAACCTATCAAAGCCAATTTACTCTAGAATAGGAGTGAGTTGCAGCCTACTTATACTAGCCTGAGCTCAGAGTCCTTGGAGCTGGGGCCAAGCAGTACAGCTGAAGGGATGGGGGTTGGGGAGGTGGGGGATGGATGGGCTGAACAATCCCCCTGTGCATCACACCACCTCCCTCTACACACCCTCTCCTCGGCTTCCCAGAACCTGCATGAGGCCCAGACCAGCAGCCCTTGACAGACTGCATGCTCCAAAATTCCCTGGCTCTCTTCTGCCATCAAGATCCCCCTTCCCAAGTGCAGCTGAGATTAGCACTTAACAGTGTTTGTGTTTCAAATGGAAGTTAAGTGAGTGGCAGAGGTGGGCGGCTGAGGCAGGAGCACAGGGATGGATGTACTTCGTTGGAGGTGTCCTAGATCTTGGGTGATGATTTCACAGGTATTCATTATACTCTTATACGTTATAGATGTCACACATATACTCTTAAATGGCTCAAATATTATAAAAAAGTGGAGAGAAGTGAATCTGAACAGACCAAAATGTTCATATTTCATGGGAAAGGCAGACATGTAGCAAAATGTGAACACACAGATCCGAGGAGTCAGTCTTCCCATCTGTTTTGAATATGAAAATGGCCTTTTAGCATCAAAACATTTTGTGGACTACCCCATATAATAATAGTTCTTTTAGTTTTCAGTGATGGAAAAAGATACATATTAAAACAAAGGTAGGTACTTACAGATATTATGGATCATAATATAGACATATATTTGAAAAACAAATGTGTAGATGAAACATTATTTTTTTCTGTCTATGGGTATTAAGAGTGTTTAAAAATAATTTAAGACAGTAGACACTTGGGGGAAAATGTGTTCTGACTAAAGGAAGCCTGGATGGTAACCCTTCCAAGTTTTGGTCTCAGAGGCAGTTCTTTTATACCTGATTTTCCATATCTTCTTCTCTTTGTTTCAAAACTAGTGCCCCTGTTTTTTGAAGATAAAAAAAAAAAACCCTAGAAACAAAAAGTACAGCCTCCCCATGGCTGCTTTAGTTGAAATCTCTGCAGGGGCTGGTGCAATGAAGTTTTTTGGTTTGTTTTCGTTGTTAAAAACTGTTGTTGTTGGGGCAGAGTGTTCTAAATCAAGTATTTCTAAATGAGCTCAGTCTGTTCACAAATTAGGGGTCTTGCCCTGAGTTGACATGAGCTAATCCTAAAAACCATTTTTAAAAGTATTAGAAAAAGCCCAAAGAGAGGGTGAATCTTTACCTTAGTAGAAGGTGAAGAATTTTTTTCTTTTTAAGAATTTTTATTAAGAATGATCCCATCAATATCTCAGAATTGGTTATCTTTTCAGCATTTATGTGATGCCCATTTTTACCCATGATGGAAACACCATAGACTGAGGGAGGAACAGCTTATATGGCATCAATCATGTGAATCGCAGGATTTCTGGTCCCACTTGGTTTCTCTAAATCTCTCTTTCTCTCTTTGATTGTATCTAATGATCATTCGGTTTTGGAAATGGTTGTGAGCTTTGATGTTCTATAGTATATTTTGACTTAAAAAAAAAAGGTGTAACATGAAAAGCTCTTCTTCAAGCTTTATTAGAAGGAGATATATAAAAACATACATATATAAATATAAACAAACTGAGGGTTCTAGAGGGGATGGGGGTGGGGGGATGGGTCAGCCTGGTGATGGGTATTAAAGAGGGCATGTATTGAATGGAGCACTGGGTGTTATACGCAACCAAAGAATCATGGAACACTACATCAAAAACTAATGGTGTAATGTATGGTGATTAACATAACATAATGAAATAAAATTAAAAATATATATATATAATCTTAAATGAGTTATAAAGTGAATTAGAGATTTCATTATATTCTGTTCTTTTCTGTTTTGATTTTAATGTTTAACTTATCATTTTCTCTTTTAAGCCAAAATGCTACACCAACCTTATGGGATTCCTTAGAAGAACCTGATATTCGGGATACTAGTGAATTTGAGTATTTATTCTCCAAAGACACAACTCAGCAGAAGAAAAAACCTCTGTCAGAGACCTATGAGAAAAAGAACAAGGTCAAAAAGGTACTGAATGACTATAGTAATAATTGTATTTTTTTGTCATACGTGGGAATTCATTATGTGCTGCTGGTTTGCTGTTTTCCAAAAATGTTTTGGAAGGTTTTAAGTCACTGATGACAAAAGGGAGTCAGTAGTTTGAGAAATCTGTGCTTGTGCTTTCAGTCATATCTGAATTTTCAAACTATCTTCTTAATTTGATCTGGACTTTTTTCAGCAAATAATTCTATTGAAAAAAATATAAAATTTAACTTGTAATTAGTGAAAGTAATTATATGGAAAATGTCTTACTCATTAACTTATTTATAAATGCATTCATTTAACAAACATTTATTGGGAGTATATTTATGCTAGGTTTTGTTTTAGGCCCTTGTGGTCCAGTGTGGTAACCATTAGCTACATGTGGCTGTTTAAGTAATACAATTAGATAAATTAGATAAATTAGAAATTCAGTCCTTCAATGGCATTCGCCACTTTCAGTTTTGTTTTTGTGGCTAGTGGCTACCATATAGCACAGATTTAAAAAAAAAATGTCATTATAAAAGTTTTATTGGGTAGCACAGTCTGACATCTGGGATATGTTGGTGAGAAAACCCCAAAGACCTTTGCCCTGTGGTACTTATGTTAAAAATCAGCGTTAGAAACAAAACATTAAACCACTCGAAAAAGCAAGGTAAGGAAGATGGATTTTGGCAGGGTGAGGGCAGGGCTGCAGGGTTTGTTTTGTTTTGTTTTGTTTTTAAAGATTTTATTTATTTATTTGACAAAGGGAGAGACAGCGAGAGAGGAAACACAAGTAGGGGGAGTGGGAGAGGGAGAAGCAGGCTTCCCGCTGAGCCGGGAGCCTGATGTGGGGCTCGATCCCAGGACCTCGGCATCATGATCCGTGCCGAAGGCAGATGCTTAACTGACTGAGCCACCCAGGCGCCCCAGGGCTGCAGTTTTAAGTGGAATGTTCAGAGTAGTCCTCATGGAGAAGTTGGCTTCTGAGCAAAGACTTGAGGACTTGAAGTCAGAGGCTGCCAGCCATACATCAGAGAGCAAGTTCAAGATTCCCCAAGCTTTCGGGCAGATGTGAAGTTGAATGGCAGCTGAGCCATGCACAGGCTGCATGACCTAGGTCAAAGTTCTTCCTCTCTTTGCCTCCATCCCCTCACTGTAACCTGAGATGATGACTACTCATATTATTATTCTAAGTAGTTATTAAATGAGGTAATTGATATATCATGCTTAGCACAGTGTCTGAAGCCGTCAGCTCTCAACAAAGGATGGCTACTCTCATTTTGTTAGTGTTGATGTTACTGCTGCAAATTCTCAGCATTAGCATTTTGATAATAGCATAGATGGTGCTGAGGAAAAAGTATAATGCATCTATGGTTCTGCTCTTGATTTGCTGTGTGAGCTTGGGCTGCTCGTCTGTATTGTCTAGGCCATATTTCTTCCTTTTCTATAAAAATCTGAGTCTACCTGACCCACCAGGATGCTGTGAAATTGAATCTAAGAGGGTGTGAAGGAAATATTTTGAGAAGTGTTATACTGAATATTATCATCAACCCTTTATTCTTAAATTATTTAGCGGGCTTCATGCATTGATTCTTATCTCAAGGAACATTATGATTACGAAATCAGCTGTGCCTTAGAGGGGCAAAAATGACAAAAGCCTGAATGCAGTTTTCTGTTAATCAAATCAGGTTCTCCCACTGACTTGAATTATGAATGAAAATCATCATCAAAGTTTTTCCTTTTTTTTTTACCACTCAAGCACATGGGAATTATGTTTTCATGAGAAAAATGTGACACCAAAAATAATCAAATATCAGACCAAATCTCTCTTTTTTTTTTTTAAGAGTTTTTTTATTTATTTGACAGAGAGAGACACAGCGAGAGAGGGAACCAAGCAGGGGGAGTGGGAGAGGGAGAAGCAGGCTTCCCACCGAACAGGGAGCCCGATGCGGGTCTTGATCCCAGGGCCCCGGGATCATGACCTGAGCTGAAGGCAGACGCTTAACCCACTGAGCCACCCAGGTACGCCCAGACCAAATCTCTTAAGAGGACATATTGCATGAAACAATTTGAAGTTTTCAACGGCTATATATTCCCATGCAGTGTGAGGTTCATACGAGACAGAAGTAAGTGTGCTTTAAGGGCTAGCTGGCTTATTAAATGCCATCTGTAGACGCAGAAGACTCCTTTCCTGTCTGAAAAACACAAGAATAATTTCTGTATTCCACAGCTAGCCTCAATTTACCTCTTCCAGGAAGCCACTTCTGGCTAACCAGGAACTCCACTGAATGTTTTCTTACGCAATATCACATTAAATTTTTGTCCTCTCTTCTCAGATCGGTATTACCCCATTCTTTTTTTTTTTTCTCCCTCTGGATGCTTGGTAACATGTTGTTTACTCATAAAACGAATTACTTCTGTTTTGGCAAATGAGTATTTTTAAAACATCAAAGAATTTGTTTTTAAAACATCAAAGCATTTGGTTGTTTATTCTTATTTCTTATCTCATAATTGTTTGCCTGTGCAACAGAGGATTTCCACTAAGGCAGTTAGTGCTTGATATGTTTATTCTGTTCCCCCGTCTGAGGGGAAAAATATGCTTCATTTGAACTCTTTAATCTTTCTGAGCAGCGAGATTGCTGTCGCCCCGTAGAACCCGCGAATATGTGTAGTCTCCACATCTCTCTTCAAGTGGAGGCAAACCTGTGGATCGACTGGGCTTTACCCTCTCGCGACTGGTTAGGAGTTTTCAGTGAGACTGTGGCCTATGTGAGAGCTGAGATTTTAAGTTTTACAGGAAAAAACGAGCTGAGTCAATGCCAGAAAACTCTAACCCTGTCCCTTATGAGCTTTCCCTCCGCGCCCGTAGTCAGATTTCACACTTTGAGATGGATGTCTCTTCCGAGAGCCAGATTTTTGTTGTTGTTGCTCTTAAAATGAAAGTGAAAGTAAATTGCAGAGGTTTTGAGCAGCTGGGGGAGTTTACAGCATCAGAGGCCAACTTCTATCAGCTTAACCGCAGAATGATTCCCACGCAAGGCAACCAGGAAGAACATCGGCCAGATGGGTCTCATTCCTAATGATCGGAGTGGAGGGTATGTTGGAGATTTAAACATCAAGCATTACGAGTCTTGGCTGTAGGGGCTCAGCCAGCGCTGAGACTTCCATGTGAGTACCTCTTAAGTGGAGCTGGTCTTCATTCCTCTGTGCCATCTACATTCCTAGTTCAGAAGTAACTGTCAGAATCGCCAAGATCCTGCTGAACTTGGACACTAGTTTCTATTTCATCTTCTGTAGTATCATTTGAACTTCCTGTCACTGGCAGTGGTTATCAGTAAGCAGATACATATATTCTTTGGGCAGGGATCCTGTTCCATAATATCTTATCATCTGAGAGTTGGAAGGAACCTTGCCAGTCAGCGAATTCTGTACATGAATTTTCAGTACGGCGAATTTCGGTACATGAGAAACTGAGACCTAGAAAGATGACGTGACTTCTCGGGTTTGCACACCAGTGACTGGGAAGACGCCAATAACGACAGACACTTGAGAGGATGTACAAGAGCCTCAAATGTGTCTTCATTCCCCGTTCATTTAAACATGGATTTGCCGCACGGATGATGGTCATAAATTTTACTGGGATGACTGAGCTGACATTTATAAATGAGAGTGGTCATTAGTAAAATCACCAACAAAATACAGCTACACTTGTACAAATCCAAAATATTTCCTATATTAGAAAAGTATCCCAAGTTTGTTTGTTTGTTTGTTTGTTTTTGAGTCACTCTTTCACGAGGAAGCTAGATCTTTGAAAAAAAGGATGCTTTGGGTGTAACTCCCAACAATCTATGCAGATTGAGAGCTGTTTTCCTTTGACTCTATCAACCATTTTAAGTATTAGCTGTAATACTAAGATTTGTACTCCATACTCGGGGCTGTGCCATCCTCATTTGTGACACCAAACCGTTCTGCGACGACAAACATAGCAGTCGCCGAATTGAGAACCGGAGCTGAAAACATCAGCTCCTGTTGGCACCACCAACACTCAGTACTGTCTCCTACTTTTTTTTTTTTTTTTGGTTCCTAATAACCTCAGAGCACGTTGTTTCACTTTCCCACACAGATTCCTTTTCTATAAAACGGGGAATAGCAACCCTTTACAGGCTTGTTATGAGGATAAAATGAAATCATGGTGATGAAAGTACTTTTTTTTTTTTAAAGATTTTATTTATTTGACAGGGAGAGACACAGCGAGAGAGGGAACACAAGCAGGGGGAGTGGGAGAGGGAGAAGCAGGCTTCCCATGGAGCAGAGAGTCTGATGTGGGGCTCGATCCCAGGACCCATGACCCGAGCCGAAGGCAGACGCTCAATGACTGAGCCACCCAGGCGCCCCGTGATGAAAGTACTTTTAAGTATTTCCTAGAACTATGTATTAATACTTTTAGTCTATGAACTAATGATAAAGTTTTATGAAGAAATTTTGAATGTCATTGATCCCCAAGGTCGTTGAGGAGTCTTAAAACATTAGTATGTCCATCGCTGAAACTATTTGCAAATGGTGATCTCTAGAGCATTCCTGTTTTTCAGGATTTATAGAATTCCACAACTTCCTAAATGCCACATGCAGACATCTGGTAGTTCATCTTACACTGGTTATATATAGTCTTTTGCACTGTAAAACAGAGTTTCCACTGTCAATATGCCCATACTTACACGGTCTCTAAGTTCCATTTGTTCCTGGGAAAGGTAGGTCAGCACCTTGACATGGAGCCAGGAATCTGCCTTCATCATCTGAGATTCTTCCTCCTGGTACCTGTCAAGGAAGTGGCCGCTCTGATAAACTTTCCAGTTGCTTCCCAAACTCACCCTACAACTTGCAGAAAATTAGCATGACCTGTCACTATTCTTCCTCTCTTGAAATGCCAAGATCTCACTTTGAATTATAAATCATCTCTGGACTTGTTCCCTCCTCTGTAAGATGCATAAAATCATTCCTCTCCCTCTGCCTTTTTAATAGATATTTCTTAAGAATTAATGAGATAAAGACTATTCCCTGAGCACTTGGGGGGACGAGCTGGGGAGGGGTTCTGATGCTTCAGCAGACACTATTCTGTTGAAACTTCCTGGAGCCAAGAGCCTTCAGTTGTAACTTGGTCACTTTGGCGAGGATCATAGCTGTAATTCTTAAATCCCAGACTTGGTGTCTCAGTTTAGTGGGGAGGGAAGAAGGTTAGAAGGAGAATGTTGTTTGGAAGCCTGAACATAAATTTATAGGGTTTTCATAACCTGTTGCCTTCCAAGTTTATATAATTTCAGCTTTTGTATACAGAGATAATGTTTCTGGGCTGCCTTGGTAAGGTATGTGCATTATTTTTTCCCCCAGGAGGGGGGATGATTTGCCAACCCCTTTGTATTTCTCATGTGTTTGAAAAATGAGTGGTGAGGTTAGGGGTTATCATCTATAGAAATGAGTGAAATAACTTGCCCATGTGTTGATTGCACCAATATATATGATCTTGAGGTCATTAGTGCTATGTCCAGATTCCTTAAGTGATATCTGGATTGATAAGGGCTTTCCTGTTCTTCAGCTTAAAGGCCCCTGACCTGCCAGACATACCAAAAGCAAACGGGAGCTCTACCCCACAATAGGCACCAATTTACAAAAGTTGTGCCTTGCAAAGTTTATTTGGAAATAAGGTGGCCCCAAAAGTTAACTTGTACTTTTACTTTATTTGCTTATTTTTAAAAAAAATGTGGCTAGAGCTTGTCAAGTAAGGATATCAATGATTCTTTCAGAAAGTTAAATCTGAATATTATTCTTGGAGTTCAGCTATATTTCTCTGTTGGCTGTTAAACAGTAACAATCTGGACTCTGCCTCCAGCCAGCCACGGAATCATTAGGATGCTCATTACCTCCCCCAACCACAAGAGGGCACCTAAGAATGCCGAGACTCAAAGCGAAATTAGTTTCTTCAAGCTGGGAGAAGTGTGCAAACCTGTACAGAAGAGTAACTGGCCCTCAGCACCCTCCTTAGTCTCCTTAAGTCTCTTCACTGTGGACCATGAGAGCACATCATCCACACAAAGTGCTGGGAGCCAAGTGCATATGAGAAAGGCCTGTAGGTATTAGTAGAATAGAAATTACTATTTGACATAGTTCCAGTGCTTAGAATGAATGACTGTAATATAAAAATGCATAAAGTATTAGGATTAGCCCCTATGTAACTGATCCTAGAATCACCTCCACGACCTGCATGTGCGCGCAAACACACACGTATACACAGCTTTATAAATCTTCCATATCTGAAGGGAGGGAAGTTTTTTTTTTTTTTTTAAGGGAATGAAGAGTTATTTGAATATAGATTTTGTTTTGAAAAAAATATATTAGATATGACAAGATAGGCTATGAGAAAATCATTCTAAATATTTATATTTTTAAAAAGTATCCTTCCACCTGGTTGAAGAAAGTTTTGATTTCTTGCCTGTGTTTTTCTGGACCTCTCATTTATGCTGCATTCAGGCCCTTTTCTAAGACTATGACATGGGCTGGAACTAGACAGGGATTTGAGGATGGGTGCAGATGCAGTGACCCCTCTGGCTTCCACTTCTGAGCTAGAAGTATGTGAAGATATAATAAGAATAGGCAAAGATCTTATATGTGCATTTAAGTCACAAAAATCAGGCCGCTGGATGCGTTCGCAGCTGAACTCATAAATGCTTTGCAAAGTGCACACAACTCCAACATACACAAAGGTCGTGTGTTCGCGCAGGGACATGCTTAATGTGGACAGAAATAAGTCTCAAGAACCTTGCATTTAGGTTATGTGTATCAAGTGAAGATGACAAGGATTTCAATAGCGATGATAATAGTTAATGCTAAGTACGTGGTTTTGGGTTGAGTGCTCGGCATGTATTAACTTATCTCATTGACACAAGAACCCAGTAAGATGGTTACTGCTATTTTTTTTTTTTTTTTAAGATTTTATTTATTTGACAGAGAGAGAGAGACAGCGAGAGCAGGAACACAAGCAGGGGGAGCGGGAGAGGGAGAAACAGGCTTCCCGCCGAGCAGGGAGCCCGATGCGGGGCTCGATCCCAGGACCCTGGGATCATGACCCGAGCCGAAGGCAGACACTTAACGACTGAGCCACCCAGCCGCCCCAGATGGTTACTGCTATTATTCCCATTTCGTAAGTGAGGAAGCTTCAGCCTAGAGGGGTTACATGACTTGCCCACCATTGCACAGAAGTGGTAAGGAAATGGATCTAACAACAACCCCAGAGCTTGTGCTCTTAATTACTTGACAAATGGTCTGTTGGACTCAGTTTAACTACAAGTCCTGGCTTGAAGTATACTTCAAGGCTGAATATTCCTTGGTCATTGTTTAGTGAAAGAAGCACTAGCTTTGGTGTCAGTAGACCTGGTTTCTACTTCTGGCTCTGACCTTAGCCAACTATTGAATCTTGGGCAAGTTCTTTAAATTCTCTGGCTCTCAGGTCTCATCTGTCAAAAAGACGCAAACTTTAATTAGATGAATTACAACGATCCGGTCATTACTTCCACCTTGCAAATAGGGGCACTCAAGATCCACCAACTTCCACTTTACTTATTAGAGAGAAGGTAGACAAGGGAATTACATGTGAACCAACATCTCCATACTCAGCCCCAGGCACCATCTGAAGATCGAGCTGCTTGACACCATCACACCATGTTGTAAGAGTCATAGATATGTGGGAGCTCAGGGGATAATTGTCAGTAACCCCCAATCTTAAGAGACACAAATGGACCGGAGAATTCTCTTAAAATAAACCAAGTTTTTTTAAGTACTGGGGTCCTGACAGACTGGGAATATGATGGGGGGAGATCGCAACGAAGAGGCGCCAGAGATCTTGTCTTCAAGGTGAGTAGTTAACAGTTGCGGTGTGTCCAGTCACGTAACATCTCCGGCCTTAGTTTCTGTAACTGTCACGGCATCCAAAGTGGATGTGTTTAAAGATGCTTTCCAGATGCAGAATATCAGATCATATCTGTGTGAACACCTTCACACACACATTTTACAACTGAGTGTAGGCAAGTGTGTGAGTAGAAAGAAACTGCAAAATCGGACCTTGCTTGGTCAGTGAGGAACGTGGGATATAACGCAAGCCAGCCTCACATCACAGTTTTCTTCCTTCAAAGATGCCATGTTTCCCTTCTCATACTTGTCTCTACTTAACAAAAAATGCATTTGGCAGCATCAGCCTTTGGTCAGACTGGCCAGCCCCCATCAGCTGGTGTGGCCCTTCACCATCCTCTCCTCCTCCGTCTTTCAGAGTTTCCAGGGTCCAGAGGCCAGCTAAGAGTTCAGGTTACACCAGACAAAGCTGTCCTCGTGTTTCTTAGGACAGTCTGGCTTGACCCCACTACTATGGCCACACTTCCAATTTTTGATAAAATACCTTTTGGCCCAGAGCTTGATTTCAGTTAGGCCTGACCTGATTTCTCTCCAGCTGAGGCTAATTTGCATGGCTGTAAACACGGGCCTTACAAAGCTCACCAACTGTGATAAAAGCAAAGGAAACCTGAGACCACTGGAAACTCCAAAACCCGCCTTCGGTATCTGAGCCTGACTCTGAGTCACGCCTCAGCCCGGGAGGCTGCCAGCATGCCGCAGCTAAAGAAATGTTATTCTGATTGATCTGATTAGGGCAGCAAGGTTAGCCATGGTCAATTTACAAAGACAGTATGAGAAGAAATCATGTGTGTAGCCATGTTATGGGTCAGCGAGGCCCCTGCCAGAAGTTATGAAAAGCCACAACTTTGCCAGGACCATTATCAGGTCTCCTGGGTGGGGTACAAATGAGATTGGAAGGTTAGGGGCCCCTCCAGTGGGATGAATGACAAAAGGGATTGGGCTGAGAGGAGCTAGTGAATCATGCTTGCTTCCAGCTGGATTCCTTAGCTGCCAAGCCCCTTACGTGCGAGTGGGAGAGCCTGGGAGTTCCCCAGTGCAGTGTGAGGAGGACTGTCCTAGCTCCTCATTGCAATGGAAAGGAGAGGGTGGAAAGACTCATTGGAGAAGAACATGAGGCTCTAGATTGACCCACCGAAGCAGCCAGATGGAACCTATTGGGCATTCCGATCCCTTCCTCCACCCAAGAGTGGTTTAATTGGGATCTGGCTCCAGGCTCTGGTTACTAAATAACCTGAGTTTTAGTGTTTTCATTTTCATTAATTAGCTTTTATGCTAGGTACCTTATTAGTCAATTAGGCATTTTGCATGTGCAAAATATCCTAGGAGGTGAGAAGGGGGTCTTTAAAAATAATTTAGAGCTGCAAGTACCAGGGGGTTAATTCATGACCTAATTATCACATCACTTTTTACTCTCTCGCAGACTCTTGTACAACTTCCTTAGTTTACAGCAAGCACAAAAACTAACTTTTAAACTTTGCTTTCAAATGGTTATTGCCTTCATACTGATTTTGAGGATTTTGGATCCTCCTCTCTGGGTGTGGTTCTCTTCTTCCCTGTCCAATTTAGGAACATCAGTGTTACAACACTGGGATAAGGTGCATTAATTAACAAAGAAAGATTTATTTAAAATGTAGCCAACTGAAAGCCACATTACTTGAGCTGGGGCTCATTATAGATAGTTCACTCTGTACTATAATCATCTTACTAATGGAAAAAATTAGACATTGAGATGGTTGCTTAGAGAAGAATGTGATTCAGAATGGAGCAGCAAAATGTCTAAAGCATATGATGTTTAGACTGATTTAGTAAGACCTTGGAGAAACTGGACCATGCAATGTCTTTGTTGTGGATTACGTCCCCTCTTGGGGTGTGGCGATATCCAGACAACTCAGCCCTATGGGACACAGCCATTCATTTGCCACCAAAGGAAGGGGAAAGCCTCTGAGGCTGAAGGTACATGTGGAAGGAGATAGGTACAGACTCCCCCACTGGTCTGTGAGTCCTGTCAGCTGAGATCTTGGGGTTTGTCCCAGAGCCACCAAGAAGCCAGGGGCAAGGCTGTCGTAGAGGCCTGAGCTCCAGGCCTCCGAGCAACTGTTTCCTCTAGTACACCCAGTGCACTGAGAGTCACAACTAGTGTGAGGATGGAAGGGGGTAGTGTAGTAGTTCCACATGGGTTTCTTTCTGACTCATCACTGTGTTCATGGGACAAGGCTGTTCATCCCTCTAAGGCTCCTCCATACAGTTTCCTCATCTGTAAAGTGAGAATAATAATAGTATCTACTTCAAAGGGTGACTATGAGAATTAAAATAATCTCTGTGTTTAGCTTGGTGCCTGGTGCAGAAATGTTTGCTGCTGCCACCATACTCTTGGCACCATCATCATTAACATGACGAGTAGGAATAAGAACAATGAGAATCCTCTAGTGTCACCCCCAAGGAGAGCAGAAGGTTGGACTCAACCAGAGGCCCCATTTCTCCTTCAGTCATGGCTTCTGAGCCCACAGAGAGCTACAGGATGTCCCTTTTACTCTGTCCTTTCTTTGCGTGTCCCATGGGGACACAACTATATCATTTTTTTAAAAATGCATTTAAGCTGGATGCTCAGAGATGAATGTCCTCGAGGTGTGCCAAGAGAAAACAATGCAACAGAACAAAAAGGTAACAAAATGTGTCTCCATTTACTAAAACTATTTCTGTTTGGCTTTCATGGGAATCTGTGTTTGTGATACAATTTTAAATATGTCAGCTGCTGGTGGGGACATAGGTGGCCTCCTGGAATCCTTTTAGAGCATGATAAGCTACAAATAAATATAAATACGTCTAGAATGGCTGATTTGGGTGATGATGGAATTCAAAGTATGATATTTTAGGTTGGTTTCCATATTAATGAAATAGACTGAATTAGCTATTATACTTTATTTAAATTTTCATCAGCATCATACATGGATATAATTTTAAGACTTAAGCGATATTACGGGGGCGCCTGGGTGGCTCAGTCAGTTAAGCGTCCAACTCATGATTTCGGCTCAGGTTGTGATCTCGGGGTTGTGCGATTGAGCCCCACATCTGGCTCCATACTGGTCATGGAGGCTGCTTAAGATTCTCTCTCTCCCTCTCCCCCTCCACCCCTTCTTTCTTTTTCCCTCTCAAAAAAAAAAAAAAAAAAAAAGAGAGAGTTAAGGAGTATTAAAAGACTTAAGAAAATGAAAAGGTCCTGCAAATATCAGCAAATTTCAAGCAATTTTTCATACAGACCACATTCTCTAATCAAACTGAAATTATATATAAAAAACAGCAAGATAAATATGTCAATAACAAAAACCTTGCCTTTTCAAATTTATATTCATACTGTAAATAACTCATAGATTAAGAAAGAAGTTATAATGGGACTCAGAGAAAACTTTTTTTTAATTTAAATTCAATTAATTAACATATAATGTGTTGGTTTCAGACGTAGAGGTCGGTGATTCATCAGTCTTATATAATACCCAGTGCTCATTTCCGCTTACTGAGTGATGGACAGTAAGCAGAAAACACTTTAAACTCAAAAAATAGGGCACCTGGGTGGCTCAGTCGGTTAAGCGGCTGCCTTCAGCTCGGGTCATGATCCTGGGGTCCTGGGATGGAGCCCCGCATCGGGCTCCCTGCTCGGCGGAGAGCCTGCTTCTCCTTCTACCTCTGCCTGCAGCTCTGCCTACTTGTGCTCTCTCTCTATCTCTCTGTCAAATAAATAAATAAAATCTTTAAAAAAAAAAAAATAAACTCAAAAAATAAAAATATTGTTTATCAAGACTCCTAGGATGTAACTAAATGTATGGTTATGAATGTTTATATTAGGGGAAAAAAAAGGTCAAAAAAAAAGTTAGCTTCCAAAATTAATAGCTAAAAAAATCCCAAAAACAAAGAAAATAGAAAAAAATGTTAGGTTAAAAGATAAGAGAAGCCATTTTTTTTAGGTCAAATGTGATCAAATATTTACAGTTTCATATGATTCAACCAAATACAGTTTAAAAGATGAGAATGGGAATTTAAAAGAAATTTTAAAACATTGTACAAAAGATCAATAAAGTTAAAAGTTCTTTGAAAACAATAAAATTCACACACTTTTGGCAGGATTGAGCAAAACAAACATATATAAAAATATTAGGGGGCGCCTGGGTGGCTCAGTTGGTTAAGCGACTGCCTTCGGCTCAGGTCATGATCCTGGAGTCCCGGGATCGAGTCCCGCATCGGGCTCCCTGCTCGGCGGGGAGTCTGCTTCTCCCTCTGACCTTCCCCCCTCTCATGTGCTCTCTCTCTCACTCTCTCAAATAAATGAATAAATAAAATCTTAAAAAAAAAATATTAGGAAGGTAAAAGTGAATATAACTGCAAGATGCAATAGAAATGTACAAGATAAATGAGAATACCATGAGTAAACTTTTGCCAATTAAAGAACATGAAATAAAAAACATGAAATAAACAACTTCCTAGAAAAATATGAATTACCAAATCTGAGCCCAGAAGAAACAGAACACCTGAATGCCTATAACTACTAAGGAAATTCGATCAGTGGTTTAAAATCTTCCCACAAAGTACCAGATGGTTTGATTACACCAAATATTTCCTTCTTACACAAAATGCTTTAGAGACTAGAAAATGATGTTACACTTGGAGCTGGTATATAGTCTTTTTTTTTTTTTAAAGATTTAATTTATTTATTTGACAGAGAGAGACACAGCGAGAGAAGGAACACAAGCAGGGGGAGTGGGAGAGGGAGAAGCAGGCTTCCCGCTGAGCAGGGAGCCCGATGCGGGGCTTGATCCCAGGACCCTGGGATCATGACCTGAGCCGAAGGCAGATGCTTAACGACTGAGCCACCCAGGCGCCCGGTATATAGTCTTGATAGCACCATCAGACAAGGACAGGAAGTACAGAAACAATACAGTCTAGTTTCTCTAATATAGATGTGAAGATCCTAAACAGAGGATTAGCTAATTAAATCCAGCAATGGATAAAAATTACTGTATTGAAAGCATTAAAGTAGACCTAAAAAAAGGAGAGCTATTCTGTTTATGAATAGTAAAACCAGTATTATAAAGATGTCAGTTAACCCCAGGTTGATTTCTAGTTTCATAGTAATTCTGATCAAAATCTAAATAGGATTATTTAGAATTTGAAAAACTTATTCTAAAAATTTGTATGGAAGAGCAGAGGTTCAAAAATAACCTTACAGAAACAACCTTAAATGTGATGATTAGTAAAAAAGTCCCCCCCCCAAAAAAATTATTCCATTGATCTGAAGTTAAACACATGAAAATCCAAGGAATTTTATGGAATCACATATCTGTGGCAAAACTATTTTTTTAAGCAAAGGAATAACAAACATAAAGTTGAGAAAAAAAATCTGAAAAAAATCAGGAGGATACTTATTTTACCTCATGTCAAGAAAAATAAAGTAAGGTAAGTATGGTATGGTACTAATTGGCACAGAAAACAACAAAACAAAGATTAATAGAAAGAGTTGAGGGTTCAGCAGCAAGATCAATGTATTATATGCAAACTAATATATGATAAACATGGTATCTCAGATCAGTGGGTAAAATTGACTCTTAAAAAATACTTTAAAAATTGAATATATATATATATATGGCCCAAAGGAAAGAAAAAAGATCCCTCTCTCATATCATGAATAAAAATCCATTCCAGATGTATCAAGTACATGAAAGGGAAAAGTTAATCGTTTTTAAAAAAGAATATAGGAGCCTACGTTTTAACCTTACATGGAAAAGTCACAAAAAGTATAAATCAAATAAGAAACAATGTACATTAAAATAAAAAACTCTAGTTCATCAAAAGATAGTGCAAAGAATATGAAAAGATAAGCCACAAGCTTGAGGAAGACATTCATAACATATATAACTGAAGAATTACTCTCCATGATACATACAGAATTTTTACTGATCAGTAATAAGTTGGTCACCTTCTATTAGAAGGATAGGCAAAAGACGTGAAGAGGCTTGTCATGGAATGAATGGTCAATAAACATGTGAAGAGATAATCAACAAGTCAGAACTAGAAAATGCAGAGATACCATTTTAGACCCACCAGCTTGGCAAAAATTAGTAAGTATAACTGAAATATCAGGAGGGTATGGAGTGGTAGGAGTTCTCATTGTGCTAACTGGGAGGTCAGTTGCTCCATATGCTTGGAAAGCAATTTGGCTTTACCTAGTTCATATGAACATGTGTATACCCTCTGTTCAAACTTCTGCACATTTGTACCAGAAGACTCGTATGAGAATGTTTGTGAAAGCTTTGTTTATAATAGCAAAAATCTGAAAATGACACTATTATTAGAGTAGACAAATGGACTGAGGTCAAGTCACGGAACAGAATGCTATACAGCTTTGGGGCGCCTGGGTGGCTCAGTCGTTAAGCGTCTGCCTTCAGCTCAGGTCATGATCCCGGGGTCCTGGGATCGAGCCCCGCATCGGGCTCCCTGCTCAACGGGAAGCCTGCTTCTCCCTCTCCCACTCCCCCTGCTTGTGTTCCTGCTCTCGCTATCTCTCTCTCTGTCAAGTAAATAAATAAAATCTTTTAAAAAAAAAAAATACTATACAGCTTTGAAAGAGAGTTAGCTATCACTCCATGCATTCACATAGATGATTTTTAACTGAGATGTCAAGTGAAAAAAGTCATGAATGATTCCATTTGTCTGAAGGTCAAAAATGTGAAAACCTACAAAGTTGATGGAATCATACATTTGTGACAAAATGATTTTTATAAAAAAAATAAAAGCAAGGGAATAATAAACATAAAATCAGAAGAGTGGGTCCTTTGGAGGAAGATTTGGGGAAGCTAGAGGGCTTCCAAAGGTATTAGTAGTTCTCACTTTCTTAGTCACTATGGACTTCCTATTGTGATAGACAAAGATTTTTGTATTTCAGAATTATATTTTAATTTATAAAAGTTCATTTTACTTCTTTTTTAAAAGAATACAATTATCTTCTTGAGTTCATAATTTATAAATTCATAAATGATAGTTTCTTTACATATTTCTTTTGCTTACTGCTTTTCTTCTGTTCCATCTTCCAAGTTTCTTTTTAATATTTTTTTTGTTCTGACATCTGTATTTCAAGTTCGAGGATTTTTCAAATAGTTGGTGACCGTTGGCTGCTATATCATATATAAGATTGAGGCAAGATAAACCTGCATGGAAGCTCAGTAGAAATGGACAAGGTTTGCCCATTGGTGGGTCTCACCATGGGGTAAACAGTTGCAGACCAGCCATTTATTTCAGTTGGGAGTTGGTCTTTGCTTTTATTTTATTTTATTTTTTATTATTTTTTTTTATTATGTTATGTTAATCACCATACATTACATCATTAGTTTTTGAGGTAGTGTTCCATGACTATACTTTCAGGGATCATTTCTACAGTTTGTTATTTTATTTTATATAAAGATTTTATTTATTTGAGGGGGGAGGGGCAAAGGGAGAGGAAGAAGCAGGGTCCCCACTGATCAGGGAGCCCGACTCAGGACTCGATCCCAGGACCCTGGGATCATGACCTGAGCTGAAGACAGACACTTAACCAACAGAGCCACCCAGGGGGCCCCTTGTCTTTGCTTTTAGACTGATCTGTTTTTCCAGATGGATTTCTCCAGGCACTTGATCGGGGCTGGGGAGTGGTGCATCAGCCTGACTGCTAGCATTCTAACAGAGAGGCTAAGAAAGGATGTGGAATTTCAATAATTACTCCATTCCACTACAAGACCTCCACCCCACTGTCTGCTCTGCCTGGTGTCCATGAACCCCAAGTCTGTCTGGTTGAATTTCTCTAGAAACTGTATTTCCTGAGCATATAGGTGAGATTATATACCTGGCACCTAATTGCACTATATACCAACTTTTAAATCATCCCTTATTTTTGGCTCCCTGCCTCACTGTTGCCTTCCCAAGCACATGATCCCTCTAATGCGTACGTGTCCAAAGTTCTCCCTTGCCCAGCAGACAATGAGATTTGTCCTTCCATAGTGCCATGGAATTTACCACTCTTTCAACTACTTCTGCCTTCACATTTTCTGTTTTGAAATTGCAGGGGGGTCTACTAATTTCGCTGAAGATAGATTTTGGTTTTGAAACTCAGTCCCATTATTTGGGGCTGGTTGTATAGGAGAAAAGGAAGTGAAAGGCCTTTCCTCTGCTACCCGACAACTCAAACGCATCTTGATTTTCACATTTTAGAGGCTATTGCCTTGTTGCAACACAGGTGATGGGGCATGTACATCCTTGCAGGAATGAGATGTGTTTCAAGGGAAAGCATACAGGACAAGTAGTCAGACGTGTGCTGACTCTGGGCAAATCACCTACCGTGTGCCTTTTGCACTTGTGCTCTTAGGAGGTGATCCATCCATATGAAAACCTCAGGGTACTTATGCTGATGACTCTAGTCAGGCTGGAGGTAAGGGCTCACTCTTCAGGAATGATAGTAAATACTTTGGATTGCTCTGTTATCCCATTCACATGGACGCCTGAAGGGTAGCGTATAGTGTGTGCTTGCTGGATGCGCAGTGAACGCGAGGAGGATGCTAAAGACTAATTACTAACTGGGGGAAATGTGCTGGGTTATATAGCATCAGCCCTGACAGAATCTCCTGGCAGTTTTAAAGTACATATACACAGTGCTCTTTCATCTTTCCTCCCTTGTTCGAATTTCCTGGAATCCTCGTGTCATGGTTCTAGAACGAACTCAGTGAGCCTACTAGAAGTGGTGTGATACTTACGTCTCCTGTTCTAGGTGAAGCTTGTCCATAAAAGGGAAAACTAAAGTTGCCTCAGGCGTCCTTAAAGAAGGGAGCGTTCCTCTTTGGATTTTGCCCCAGATTTTGCCTCCTGGTGGCTCAAGGCCTGAAGCTAGGAGAGCCCACTATCTCTAGCTCTTCACCGTCTGAGCAGGAGTGGGAAAGAGCCAGGTAATTTGCATCGTGGTACACTCTGAATCAAAGGCCATCCATCATTTCTGATATCTTGAATGCAGTGATTATCATATCAAAGACACACGGTGACATTGAAGATAATAAGATTTCTGGTGTCCATCATCACTACCCAGCTTGGAGTAATTATTAGCACGTGTTCTCCTCAAAAGCCTAACACTCTAAACTTTGGAGAGAAAAAGCCCTATCGAAGTCACCAAGAATATATAGGAGACTGGGTTCAGTGTTTTAATATTATATGAGGAATATTGCTAAGACAGGGAGTCCCAAGGTCTTACAAACTTTATTATTTAGAATCCTTAAGAGGCTGGCATGGCTTATCTGTGTTGCTGGCCTTGGCCTTATGTAAGAAAGCAGTCATTCTTTTTTTTTTTTTTTTTAATTTTTTATTGTTATGTTAATCCCCATACATTACATCATTAGTTTTAGATGAAGTGTTCCATGATTCATTGTTTGTGCATAACACCCAGTGCTCCATGCAGAATGTGCCCTCCTCAATACCCACCACCAGGCTAACCCATCCTCCCACCCCCCTCCCCTCTAGAACCCTCAGTTTGTTTTTCAGAGTCCATCGTCTCTCATGGTTCGTCTACCCCTCCGATTTCCCCCCCTTCATTCTTCCCCTCCTGCTACCTTCTTCTTTTTTTTCTCTTAACATATATTGCATTATTTGTTTCAGAGGTACAGATCTGAGATTCAACAGTCTTGCACAATTCACAGTGCTTACCAGAGCACATACCCTGCCCAGTGTCTATCACCCAGTCACCCCCTCCCTCCCACCCCACCCCCCACTCCAGCAACCCTCAGTTTGTTTCCTGCGATTAAGAATTCCTCATATCAGTGAGATCATATGATACATGTCTTTCTCTGTTTGACTTATTTTGCTCAGCATAATACCCTCCAGTTCCATCCACGTTGTTGCAAATGGCAAGATTTCATTCCTTTTGATGGCTGCATAATATTCCATTGTATATATATACACCACATCTTCTTTATCCATTCATTTGTCAATGGCCATCTTGGCTCTTTCCACAGTTTGGCTATTGTGGACATTGCTGCTATAAACATCGGGGTGCACATACCCTTTCAGATCCCTACTTTTGTATCTTTGGGGTAAATACCCAGTAGTGCAATTGCTGGATCATATGGTAGCTCTATTTTCAACTTTTTGAGGAACCTCCATACTGTTTTCCAGAGTGGCTGCACCAGCTTGCATTCCCACCAACAGTGTAGGAGGGTTCCCCTTTCTCCGCATCCCCGCCAACATCTGTCCTTTCCTGACTTGTTAATTTTAGCCATTCTGACTGGTGTGAGGTGGTATCTCACTGAGGTTTTGATTTGGATTTCCCTGATGCCGAGCAATGTTGAGCACTTTTTCATGTGTCTGTTGGCCATTTGGATGTCTTCTTTGGAAAAATGTCTGTTCATGTCTTCTGCCCATTTCTTGATTGGATTCTTTGTTCTTTGGGTGTTGAGTTTGATGAGTTCTTTATAGATTTTGGATACTAGCCCTTTATCTGATCTGTCATTTGCAAATATCTGCTCCCATTCTGTCGGTTGTCTTTTGGTTTTGTTGACTGTTCCCTTTGCTTTGCAAAAGCTTTTTATCTTGATGAAGTCCCAATAGTTCATTTTTGCCCTTGCTTCCCTTGCCTTTGGCGATGTTTCTAGGAAGAAGTTGCTGTGGCTGAGGTCGAAGAGGTTGCTGCCTGTGTTCTCCTTTAGGATTTTGATGGACTCCTGTCTCACATTGAGGTCTTTCAACCATTTGGAGTCTATTTTTGTGTGTGGTGTAAGGAAATGGCAGTTTCCTTCTTCTGCATGTGGCTATCCAATTTTCCCAATATCATTTGTTGAAGAGACTGTCTTTGTTCCATTGGACATTCTTTCCTGCTTTGTCAAAGATGAGTTGACCATAGAGTTGAGGGTCCATTTCTGGGCTCTCTATTCTGTTCCATTGATCTATGTGCCTGTTTTTGTGCCAGTACCATACTGTCTTGATGATGACAGCTTTGTAATAGAGCTGGAAGTCCGGAATTGTGATGCCGCCAGCTTTGCTTTTCTTTTTCAACATTCCTCTGGCTATTCGGGGTCTTTTCTGGTTCCATACAAATTTTAGGATTATTTGTTCCATTTCTTTGAAAAAAGTGGATGGTATTTTGATGGGGATTGCATTGAATGTGTAGATTGCTCTAGGTAGCATTGACATCTTCACAATATTTGTTCTTCCAATCCATGAGCATGGCACGTTTTTCCATTTCTTTGTGTCTTCCTCAATTTCTTTCATGAGTATTTTATAGTTTTCTGAGTACAGATCCTTTGCCTCTTTGGTTAGATTTATTCCTAGGTATCTTATGGTTTTGGGTGCAATTGTAAATGGGGTCGACTCCTTAATTTCTCTTTCTTCTGTCTTGTTGTTGGTGTATAGGAATGCCACTGACTTCTGTGCATTGATTTTATATCCTGCCACTTTACTGAATTCCTGTATGAGTTTTAGCAGTTTTGGGGTGGAGTCTTTGGGGTTTTCCACAAAAAGTATCATATCATCTGCAAGGAGTGAGAGTTTGACTTCTTCTTTGCCGATTTGGATGCCTTTTATTTCTTTTTGTTGTCTGATTGCTGTGCCTAGGACTTCCAATACTATGTTGAATTGCAGTGGTGATAGTGGACATCCCTGTCATGTTCCTGACCTTAGGGGGAAAGCTCTCAGTTTTTCCCCATTGAGAATGATATTTGCTGTAGGTTTTTCATAGATGGCTTTTATGATATTGAGGTATGTACCCTCTATGCCTATACTCTGAAGAGTTTTGATCAAGAAAGGATGCTGTACTTTGTCAAATGCTTTTTCTGCATCTATTGAGAGGATCATACGATTCTTGTTCCTTCTTTTGTTGATGTATTGTATCACGTTGATTGATTTGCGGATGTTGAACCAACCTTGCAGCCCAGGGATAAATCCCACTTGGTCATGGTGAATAATCCTTTTAATGTACTGTTGGATCCTATTGGCTAGTATTTTGGTGAGAATTTTTGCATCCATGTTCATCAGGGATATTGGTCTGTAATTCTCCTTTTTGATGGTGTCTTTGTCTGGTTTTGGGATCAAGGTAATGCTGGCCTCATAAAATGAGTTTGGAAGTTTTCCTTCCATTTCTATTTTTTGGAATAGTTTCAGAAGAATAGGTATTAATTCTTCTTGAAATGTTTGGTAGAATTCCCCTGGGAAGCCGTCTGGCCCTGGGCTTTTGTTTTTTGGGAGATTTTTGATGACTGCTTCAATTTCCTTAGTGGTTATAGGTCTGTTCAGGTTTTCTATTTCCTCCTGGTTCAGTTTTGGTAGTTGATACATCTCTGGGAATGCATCCATTTCTTCCAGGTTATCTAATTTGCTGGCGTAGAGTTGCTCATAATATGTTCTTATAATTGTTTGTATTTCTTTGGTGTTGGTGGTGATCTCTCCTCTTTCATTCATGATTTTGTTGATTTGGGTCATTTCTCTTTTCTTTTTGATAAGTCTGGCCAGGGGTTTATGTTAATTCTTGTTAATTCTTTCAAAGAACCAGCTCCTAGTTTCGTTGATCTGTTCTACTGTTCTTTTAGTTTCTATTTCATTGATTTCTGCTCTGATCTTTATTATTTCTCTTCTCCTGCTGGGTTTAGGCTTTACTTGCTGTTCATTCTCCAGCTCCTTTAGGTGTAGGGTTAGGTTGTGTACTTGAGACCTTTCTTGTTTCTTGAGAAAGGCTTGTATTGCTATATACTTTCCTCTTAGGACTAGAAAGCAGTCATTCTTGACTGGGCACATACCTTCAGGAGACGGGGAGGGACAGGGGCACATTTCCAGCTGGTTAGTCCAAAAAACTCTGGGAATTGGGGATTGTATAAACATACATGCATATATGTCAGACATTGTGCTAAGTGCCAATGAGAGTGAACAACAGAATATGTTCATTTGAGGTCACCTGACTCCAGAGTGTGGCCCCTGGGGCAGCAGCATATGTATTACCTGGGAGCTTACTAGAAATATAAGGCCCTCAGGCCCTGTGTTAGTTTCCTGGGCCTTCCTCAACATACCGGGTGACTAAAAACAACACAAATTTATTGTCTCATAGTTCTGGAGACTAGGAGTCTGAAATCAAGGTATTGGAAAGAGCCATCCTCCCAGTGAAACCGGTAGGGGAATCCTTCACCTCTTCCCATCTGCTGGTGGCTTGCTGGCAATCGTTGGCATTCCTTGGCATGCAGCATCGTAATTCCATTCTCTGCCTTTGTCATCACTTGGCGTTCTCCCTCCGTGTCTCTGTGCCTTCCCATGGCCATCTTCTTATGAGGACACCAGCCACATTGGATTAGGGGCCCATCCGACTCCAGTGTGACCTCATCTGTGTTAATTACACCTGCAGTAACCCCATTTCCAAATAAGGTCACATTTGGAGGTATTGGAGATGAGGACTTCAACCTATCTTTTGTAAAAGGAATACAGTTCAATCCCAAACTGAATCTCATTCCCAGTGGATGAGAATCTATATTTTTAACAAGGTCCCTGGTAATTCACATGCACGCTAAACTTCTAGAGGATATCCCACAAATTCTTAATTGCCCTATACTATAGACAATTTTCTATAGGCAACTGCAGGCTTTGCCTACAGTTTGTAGAAGTATGTAGGATCCCCACCCCATGCAATCCCATGCAATTTAGGAATGACTGAAAGAAAGCTTTCACCCTTCTCCTCAGTGCTAGGTCCAGTGGGGAGAGAAGGGGAAGAGAAGGAACATTTCCTCTACTTGTTTTGATAGCCATGCAGATTGCTTGTTGGGATGGGATTTTAAAGTAGGATTGTAAATACAGAAATTTAAAAACAGTAAAACATGACTTAAAGCTCCATGCCTCTGGTATATCTTGAGTGGTGAGCCACTGTACTCCCATCCCTCCTAAAACAGAGAGTAAATAAATTCTCCACCCAGCTGTTAAAGGCTGAGTTATACATATGGAATAAGTTCCTGGCCTTGGGAGGGTTTGAGCCATGATGTTTGGAGGCCACCTGAGGGCATGGAATTGAATTTTCTTGGGTTATCCTGTTGTTATTAATATCTGTCACAAAGAGAGTCCCTCTTTCGTCTCACTCTTGGACCACCGTAGCTTAGCATGCACACCATCAGTTTAAAAGGCAGAGTCTTGGACAGTTGGGCCTGTGTTTTGTTTTGTTTTGGTTTTATGTTTTACTAGAGGTTGGATCTCTTCATAGTCTCCTGTTTTCTTTTTTCATTTTCCTTCTGCCACATAGCCCTCTGTCTAGTTGCTTCTCCCCAGGTCAGCTGTCAGTGGCTTAGCATTGTTTCATGTTCGTTACAGCCAAGCACCCCTGAAGGGGCCCTGAGCTCTCAGAGATGATAGGATGGTGTTTCTCATCTGTACCTCTGTGTGGCGGTCCTTTGGCCCAGCCTGAAGACAGGGCAATGAATGCACGGATGTCTCTTGGTCATTTTCTCTCCTGAATCTCTGATCAGTGGGAAAATGCATGTGATTTTGTTTTGACACAAAAACTTCCAAACCACCAGAATTATCTCCTGCCCATATTCCTGCCCCCCTTCACCCCATGGTGCCCCCCACCCTGTCCCAGCCCCGGCCTTCACCTGCTGTGGTCTTCTCTCCATTTGCTTTCTGAACAGAATTCGCTGGTCTGAAAACCAATAAAAGGGCTTTTCTGTCTCATCAGTAAGGGCATGGGATGCCAAATATGTTCTCAGACGCAAGACAGGATGACAGTTCGCCTTTTCACGTTTCTTGGTGAAAAGCCTAAATCCTTAAAGTAAACTTCATCTGAGCAATTTTATGTGTCCCCAAAAATAAGACCATGGAAGAGATTCAGACCTAGCAGTCTGACAGAACAGTGAAGCTTAGTTTTCCTTGAAACATTTAGCGGGACAGATAATCAGGCTGTGTGTGGAAAGCTTATTTTAATGGCCTCATCAGGCCAGTTGACAGAGGCCACTACCCAGAAGCCTATCTGGCCATTGCTGACCCATCAGCTTGTTTGTACCAAGTCAGGTGACACTTCATAATATGGCACCATGGAGCCAGCCAACCGACTCCTCTGGCGGTGATGCCAAAGAGCGGCAGGGGGTAGAACACAGGAGACGGGACAAGGAACCTGAGTCAGCATTTATTTTCCTGGGCACCTGCCAAGAAACAGTTGCATGTTTCCAAGGAAGCGCTCCCTCTCCCTGAGGAGAGAGAGAGAGCAAGATGATAGCCAGCTCTGGCCTTGCCGGTCCCCTCCAGCTGGCCCTTGCTCCTTGGCATCGGCTGGGAGGAGGAGTCGCTTACCTGTCTCACCTCCAGTCACTGCCACACTAGAAATGGCAGGGAGGGCGCAAGAACAGAAAGTGGGATTGTGTCCGTTGTTTTGTCCCATGAATTTTTTTTTAAATTTTGTGTATAAGGCCTGCATCCTTGGGGTATTATGCTTCATGGCCTTGTATTATCTTGTATCACTTCTTAGAATTCCCTTGGGAAATTCTCACTCTTTCTTCCAAATTAGATTTCTATTAATTACAAAGTAAGAATTTGCAGTTTGGTGCTGGAGGGGTTGCGAGTGGGTGACAGTTCAGTAAGGGAGCACTAAAGCTAAGGGTTCCATGTTATATACCCTATCTCGTCCGCAGAAGATGCTGCTCTCCAATCCAGCTGGTCGGGACTCCACACGAATTTATATTTGTGATTTGGACATATCCAGAGCAGGTTTTCAGCTTGACTATCAGAGCTTGTAGCCTGTAGGATAGGTTCATCAATTTCTAGGTCTCTAACGTAGGGTTCTGTCTGCCTACCAGCTTAGTCCACAAGAATGTCTTTGAGGTAAATGCAACAGTCCTTATGAAAGCACCTGGATCCCTTTGGCAGCCAGTGGCTTAGAAAAGCAAGGGATTCCTGTCAATGAGACAAGCTGCCTTTTTATTAGTAGTGCATGGGCTTTATACCAGCCTCTTAATGTCTGTGGTTTTGCCAAAGAATGGCGGTCAGTGAGTACTGATATGAAGCATAAGCCAAAGATCACCAGTCTGAGGGCACAAAAATAGAAATAATGTTTTTTTAGAATTTTGCTTTGGAGAGGCAGATTGTCTCCTTTCTGCGTACTCTCCACCATCTTCAGTTTTCCTTGAGAGAGGCAAACCACGGACTCATTTCTTCTAGAGTCGAACATGACTCACGCATGGATATTTGAAATATATCCTTGTCACGTAAGGAAATATCCATGTCTTTATTTGCCTAAAGTGCCTGGGAGATGTTTGTTGGCAATAACATGTGGCTGTATTTAACTAGATATGGCGCCTGTTCTATGATAAAACCAACTTCACTGAAGATGGGAATCTTATGACTGAAACTGAGAAATTTCAAATGTGAGGACTAAGCCAAAGAACAGAGTACCTACCTGATCTGGCACAGGTTTGATTGTGTTTGATGTCCAGTGAAGGTGTAGGTGGGGAAATTCATCATCTTCAGGTTCAGACAGGGAAGGCTCCCTGGAAGAACAAGGCTTCTGTAATTCTCCTAATTTTGTAGCTCTACCGAATTCACTTGGCCAAGTATGCTATTCAGACCATTTATTTTTATTTTTACTTCTGGCCACGTCTGCCAAGCTCGGGCAGAAAGCTGAAATATATGTGGATTTTATGTAGATGTGAAAAATCCCACTGGGCCTGGCAGGAGTTCTTTCTCAGTCTGTCTGGCAAGACTTTTCTAGCTGAGTAGTCAGGGTGTGTTTTTTTTCCAGTGTAGCAAATCTGTCTTCCCATTTCTGTCTTAATTCTTATTCAAAGAGGCAGGTTCTTCTAAAAATCTGCATATGTAAGAAATAATAATCATTTGGATACACCAGCTCAAGGTGCAGGATTAGGCAGTGTGGGACGTTGGCCTGCCTATCCCCTCTCTGAAAGGCATTGCAAGAGCTCCTTAGGCAACGTAATAGTACGCATGTGTGACTGCCCTAATCCAGCATGCGACGGGGGTCTGGAAAGGCTTCGCCTTAAACTAGGCATGTCTAATAGGGTTTAACACAACCTGTGAATTTGCCCCTGCACAAGGTCAGCTTGTAGGTCAGTGGAATGCTGCACAAATTGCATTCTCCTCCAGACTGTAATTATACCTAGGAGAAAGCTATGTGCTGCCAAGTTCAGCTGACTCCAGATAAGACCAAGATAAACTGAGGGCTTGCTAACATTTCTTAAAAACTGATTTTCAAAGATTTGATAGAAAGCATCTCTTGTTTAAAAAAAATAATAAATGACCGTCTTAAGGTTTGTGAAGGAGCTTTGTGTAGAGGATGGTGAGACCAGCTATTGTCTGCCTTCCCTGGGAGCAAAAAAAAGATTATTTGAAATGGAAGCATGAGGAATTTGAGTCAGACATTAAGTCAAACTCTGGTGCCAGAAGTTACTTAATACTAGAAAATGATTTTGAGGATTATGACAAATCAAGT
This sequence comes from Neomonachus schauinslandi, assembly GCF_002201575.2. Classification (NCBI taxonomy): domain Eukaryota; kingdom Metazoa; phylum Chordata; class Mammalia; order Carnivora; family Phocidae; genus Neomonachus; species Neomonachus schauinslandi. The sequence goes on from NC_058411.1 coordinate 75,802,566, forward strand.
AATATGTACATGAGGATAAAGAAGAATGAAAAATGGGCATTGAGAGTAGTCATAGAATAGGAATAGGATTAAAAGTTTAGGCTGTGTTTGATGAGAGAAAATGGCTCTAAATATGTGTGCATTGTATGAAGATAATCTTAATAATTTCTGAAAGTATGACCTCCTTGTAAAGTAAGGTCCATCTTTAATTTCTGGGCTTACCCAAAGGCAGAAGTTTAAGTTAGACAACATTTGCAAGTTTCTTCAATGCTAAGGGTAAATGATCCCCAAGCCCACTTCAACTAGTGTATGCACTGCATGAGCAGACTTTTACAGGTACTCATACTGTCTCATAAATATTCTCTGAAGTATCTTTCTTGAACAGCATGGGGTAGGCACTGATTTCCTAAGAGCCTGCCTGGGGAGGAAGTCACATCGGGAACTTCAAGGCATCATTCTGCCTACTGGCTCCACGTACACATGGAAAACCATTTGTTTGACGCTCACATTATGAAGCTATGCACTAATAAAGTCGGGAAGCCTACCAGTATCCACAATCAAATGCAGTGCCTTGGCTTCAAGGTTGTCGGCCATCTGAAAGCCCCTGCTGCTTATTTGTCCTAATGCCTGGAAGAGCCAGTAGTCGTGCAGGATGGAAAGAGTCCCTCTCTATATGGCTAAGCACGACATGATTCAAGGTGGCGTTTAGTGGCTCATGGTCTGCAGAGCTTATCATCTCTCAAATCTCCTTCACGGAATAGTTTTCTGAACATGCGACCTGGATTTTTGTTTCAGGAGAAGGGCACTGAATGTCACTTTGGGGAGCTCTCAGGTTACCCAGAGGAAGACTGGGCCCCAAACAGCCACCTCCTTCAAAACCCCCATTTTCAGTGAGTCCTGCCTCATATATGAAGGGCATATACAGAGGGTCATATACGAGGAACAATTAGAATCTCTTTATATTCCACTGATCCGTGTTAATAACTCCCTTGTATCAGACTTATTTATAGGAGTTTCCCCTTTAAACTAGTCTTTGAACTCCCACTGAGCAATGATATATATATATATATATATATATATATATATATATATATATATATAAATCTTTACACCCTTTGCAGTAGTACACCAACACAGGAGTTTGCATGTTGGAGTTTTGTTGAATTGGACAGACTACATTTCAGCATTGATGTAAGGATGAGTCAGGGAAGGACTAGAAATAGAAGGCTGGTCTCCTGACTTTTCTCTTAACAACTAGTTGCCAGACTATGATGCTGATGACTTTTCATAGCTGGCCAAGAGGCTGTGGCAGCTCAGCATGCTAAAGCTAAAAGGGGGGGAAAGGACCATTGTATTTATGGCTGTAGTCCTTAGTTGTATTTGTATTTCTACTTAGATTATTACATTGTTGGGAACCTTTGACTTGGGCCAGACAACTTTTAAAAATTGTTAAAATGGCACAGGATAATAACAACCAGCAGGCTTAAAGAATGGATTGGTGCTGATGAATTAAATTGTTTAATGAATAAATGTTTCGATAAAACCTTTGTATTTTATTTTATTTTAAGATTTTATTTATTTATTCATGAGAGACAGAGAGAGAGAGAGAGAGAGAGAGAGAGAAGAAGGCTCCCAAGGAGCAGGGAGCCCAAGGCGGGACTCGATCCCAGGACCCTGGGATCATGACCTGAGCCAAAGGCAGACGCTAACCATCTGAGCCACCCAGGCGCCCAAAACCTTTGTATTTTAAATCCTGTGGCTATTTTTAAAAATGTATCGGTTTAATTTCCTACTATGAAAAGGGCAATGAAATATCTGACAACCTCAGGAACATTAAGGTTCTAAAAATTTTCCAGATAATCGTTATGGTTACCAGTCCACACTTTTCAGTAATGCAAATATGGAAGGAGTAGATGATTGAGTTTGCTTTCTTCCAAGCCCAGGATATATTAGAGAAGCTAGTGGATGGGGGAGAATAAACACCTAATAGTAGTTTATCTTCTTGTCATGTGTTCTTTCTCTTTAGAGAAGAATTTTTGAAGTTCACTTTATCCATCTAGGAGTTACCTTACCAAGAATGCATATAGTGCAATAAAAGAAAAACAAGGGAAATTTTCAGTTAATAGAGGGTTCTATACAAATTGGACCTGGTTATTTGAAACTTGAGCATGATTCTAAAAAGTTATTTTAAAAACAATGTTATAATTATTGGTTGATAACCAGATGATCACCTTTAAGAAAAAAAAATCTTTTAGCATGTTCTGAATCTTTGTTCTCCTTTCTTCTCTTTATTTTCTCCATGAGCTTTCTTTACTCTTCTTCCCTCCTTGAGATTTTCTTCCTAGCTACTCTGCTATGAAGGTAAATGCCTCTGATAACAGGTGTATATCTGGGTAAGGAGTTATGAGATTTGATCACAAATATCAAAAGGAGAATGAAGTGTTGGGTTAGCAGAACAAAGTGTTCTATTTTTGTGTCTCTTGCTTTAATGCCCTACCAATGAAGTGACTACACTTACTTTATAGGCCTCGTGAGCATGAATTATCATTCTCTCTGGAAATCTAAAGGAATAAAAGTTTACAGTATCCTGGTGCTCACTGCCCCCAATTCACAACTGTCCATTTGGACTGGCTTGTGTGCAGAGCTAGCATAATACTTAGTGCAAGGTAGGGGTACAGTGAAAGGTAGTTCTCAACCCTCTTCTTCCCTTAAAAAATGCCTCCTCTCCACAGTAATCTCTGTGTAAATCTCTTTCTTTTTGCTCTTCAGCTCTATCCTTATTTAAATTTCTTTCTCTGTATCAGCCTATTAGATCTAGTAATCGGAAAACATAGTAAAAAGGATACAAAGACAATCCTCAAGAACATGTAGCCAATAACCAAATGTTTAACCTTACTATTAAATCATTAGCAATGTAGAATAGTGAAAAAACATTTCATCTATCGTATTGGCCAAAATTTTAAACTGATAATACCCGGAGCATGAGGAACTAGGAAAACAGTCACTCTCTAATACTTGTCAGGAGTGTAAATTGGTAGCATCTATTAGAAACAATTTGGCAATATCTATGAAAATTAAAAATAGACATGTTGTTTGAACAACTTCTGTAAATCTATTCTGTAGAAATCTAAGCTTGAGTGACTAAGAATACATCTGTGTGGTTGCTCATTGCAGCATTGTTAATAATTGACAAATTTTGGAGAACTCCTGAGTGTCCATCAATAGAGGAATACTTACATTTATTTATATTTAAAGTATATTTAAAGTAGCTCTGCCTATACTGACAGGGAAGGTATCAGTAATATATTTATAAAACAAAAAGAATTATTCAGAACAAGGGGGAAAAGTTGCAGAACAAAATGTATTGTTTGTCATTTTTATAAAGCTAAAACCCTACACATATTTGGGCATACACACATGTTTAGATCTGGAAGGAGACAAACCCCCACTACTGGTGGCAATAACGGGGCAGTGGAATTGGGAGATGAGAGAATATTTCACCTTTTACTTTTTTGCATTCTTTATAGCTTATATTTTTTTTATTGCAGTAAGCATTTGTTGCTTTTGTAACTAAAAGTAACAAACTCACAAAAAGAGAATGGACAAAAATAACAGAACAAATATTTCTGTAAACTTGACAACTCTCCAAAGACCAAACTTTACACTAATCTTCAGTCCCCAGCTCAATACCTGCCAAATGGGAGTAACTTGATGTGTGTGTTAAATGTCTGTTAAACAAAGGAACTCTTGCTTATTCCATTCTGCGTTCCCATGACCACATTGGCCAAGAATTGGGCAGAAGCTTGTAAAATATGACCAAAGAGCGCAGAGAGCACCTCTCTTCCTTTTTCCTCCTCCTCCCTCTTGCCAACACCGTCTCCTCACATCCTGCTCAGCCCAATCGTTAACCAGTTTCAGAAAGACCTGAATAAATCCTGAAGTCTTGGGCCAACTTTGTTAGTCACCTGAACTCTGACTTGGTTTGTTTATCAGTGTAATGTGTTTCTCCACATGTTTCCTTTTAGTCATTTTACATATTGGACTTAAGGATATTTTAAAATATATATTCTGCTCTTTTTCTTAACCTTCCCTTTACTTCTAATTTTCTCCTTGTGATTTGTTTGGTATTATCCCCCACTTCCTAACTTCAAAACGTATTACAAGCTACAGTATTCAAAACAGTATGGTATTGGAATCAAGACAAACCTATAGACCAATGGAAAAGAATAGAGAGCCCAAAAATAAACCCACACATGTATGGTCAAATGATCTTCAACAAGGGTGCCAAGACAACAAAACAGGGAAAGGATGGGCTCCTCAAAAAAACTAGATATCCACATGCAAAAGAATGAAATTGGACCCTTGTCTTATAGCATAAACAGAAATCAACTTAAAATGGATTAGAGACTTAAATGTAAGATCTGAAACTATAAAATTCCTAGAAGAAAACATAGGGGGAAAGCTTCATCACATTGGTCTTAGAATTATTTCCTGGATAGGACACCAAAGCACAGGCAACAAAAGCAAAAATTTTGGAAATTGACTAGATTTATTCTTAAATGTCCAGAATAGTTATTGATAAAACCTTGGTCATGACATACACACTGACATCAAGGAGACAGGCATGGAAATCAAATTTATGACAAGATCACAAATGGGGAGCAACAATTTCTTCAAACATTCACCGAGCTATCCAGGTAGGGTTCTGAAAACCATGAATAACACATTCTACTTACAGGAAAGACAAAGTTTAAATGCAAGTTCTTCTAATAGCTAATTAAAAGAAGGCAAGAGAGCAATCAGAAGGGAAATGAGAGAGAGGGGAAAGGATTGAGACTAAGATTGCCTGTCATTGGGAAAAATGGGCACTTAGGTTGTTTCCATATCTTGGCTATTATAAATAATGCTGCAATGAAAATGGGATGTATATACCCTTTCAAGTTAGTGTTTTTGTTCTCTTCAGGGGAAGGGAAGAAAGAAACAAGCAAACAAACTAAGAGGGCTTAAGACTGCTTTTGGATGCTTTTTTAAAGAAACCTCATATGATTCCACAATTGAAGAGAGACTACATGGAAAGTTAGAGGTCTCTTTTTAAAGGTCTTAGTCAGAGGTGGACAGGGAATTTGACACAAACAGGGAAGAGAATACAAATGCTCTGATTTACCACTCCCTACCTCCCTTTTGGGAGTTGTATGAAACTATATTTCATACAACTCTTAAGGTTTTAGTCCAGCTTAAGGTAATAAACACTCTCTTTTCAAACACTTGCCATGTCAAGTCATTAGAGAAAACTTCAAGGATGGCTGACTGTGGTGACATTCTTTCCATATTTCAGCCTGGATGAACACTAAAGAGATAAATATGCTCATTTTTCCCAGTGACAGGCAATCTTCGTCTCAGTCCTTTCCTCTCTCCCCATTTGTGATCTTTTCCAAAGCCTTTCTTTTGAATTTTTTTTGCAGTAAGTTCAGGTGATGTTTTAATTGCCTTTTTGGTTCTTTTCAGCAATTTACCAAAGTGATTTTTATGGAGGTATAACTGATAGATAACACTTGTTTTAGGTGTGCAGTGTAATTATTCAATATTTGTACACACTGCAAAATGATTACCACAATAAGCGTAGTTACTATCACCATACAAACTTATAAAAACATTTTATTTCTTGTGATGAGAACTTACAGGATTTGCTCTCTTCAAAACTTTCAAATATGTACTATAGCATTATTGACTATAGTCACCATGTTGTACATCATGTTACCATGGCTTATTTATTTTATAATTGGAAGTTTATATCTCTTGACACCCTTCATCCATTTTTGTCTTCCTCCAACTTTCCTCCACTCTAGCAAATACCATCCTGTTCTCTGTATCAATGAGTTTTTTTTTTTTATGATGAGTTTTGTTTTGTTTTTTAGATTCCACATATAAGTGAATTCATATGATATTCGTCTTTCTCTGTCTGGCTTATTTCACTTAGCATAATACCCCCCCAAATCCATCCATGTTGTTGCACATGGCAAGATTTCATTCTTTTTTATGGATGAGTAGTATTCCATTGTATATTTAGACCACATCTTCTTCATCTGTACATCCATCAATGGGCACTTAGGTTGTTTCCATATCTTGGCTATTATAAATAATGCTGCAATGAAAATGGGATGTATATATCTTTTCAAGTTAGTGTTTTTGTTCTCTTCAGATAAATACCTAGTAGTAGAATTGCTGGAATAATGTAACATTGGCTTTAAATGACATATTAGACCAGATGGACTTAACAGATATACATAGAACATTCCATCCAAAAATAATAGAATATATAGTTTTTTCAAGTGCACATGGAACATTCTCCAAAGAAGATCACATGTTAGGCCATAAAACAAGTCTCAATAAATTTAAGAAGATTGAAATCATATCAAGCATCTTTTGTGACTACAACAGTATGAAACTAGAAATCAATTACAAGAAGAAAAGTGGAAAAATCACAAATAAGTGGAGATTAAACAACATGCTGCTGAATAACCAGTGGGTCAACAAAGAAATCAAAGGAGAAATAAAAGAATACCTTGAGGGGCACCTGGGTGGCTCAGCTGGGTAAGCATCTGCCTTCAGCTCAGGTCACGATCCCATAGGATCGAGCCCCGTGTCAGGTTCCTGGCTCAGTGAGGAGTCTGCTTCTCCCTCTCCCTCTGCCTCTGTGCCCTGCTCATGGTTGTGTGTGTGTGTGTGTGTGTGTGTGTGTTTCAAATGAATAAATTAAAAAATCTTTAAAAAAAAAAAAAAAAGAATACCTTGAGACAAATGAAAATAGGAATAGAACATACCAAAATCGATGGGATGCAGCAAAAGTAGTTCTAAGGGGAAATTTCATAAGGATACAGACCTACCTTAAGAAACAAGAAAAATCTCAAATAATCAAAATTCATACCTGAAGGAACTAGAAAAAGAACAAACAAAGTCTAAAGTCAGTAGAAAGAACAAAATAACAAAGACCAGAGTAGAAATAAATGAAATAGAGACTAAAGAGACAATAGAAAAGATCAATAAAATTAAAGGCTGGTTCTTTGACAAGATAAATAAAATTGACAAATCTTTAGCTAGACTCACCAAGAAAAAAAGAAAGAAGGTTCGAGTAAGTAAAATTAGAAATAGAAAAGAAGTTACAACTGATACCACAGAAATACAAAGGAATATAAGAGATTACTTTGAACAACTATATACCAACAAGTTGGACATTCTAGATGAAATTGAAAAATCACTAGAAACCCAATCTCCTAAGACTGAATCATAGTAAATCTGAATAGACTGATTACTAGTAAGGAGATTCAATGAGTAATCAAAAACCTACCAACAAACAAAAGCCAAGACCATATGACATCACTGTGAATTCTACCAAACATTCAAAGAAGATTTAATACCTATCCTTCTCAAACTTCCAAAAAGTTAGAGGAAGGAATGCTTCCAAACTCATTTTATAAGCCCAGCATTACCCTGATACTGAAACCAGACATGGGCACCACCAAAAAAAGAAAATTGCAGCCCAATATCTCTGATGAACATAGATGCAAAAATCCTTGACAAAATATTAGCAAACCGAATTCAACAATACATTAAAAGGATCAGATATCATGATCAAGTGGGATTTATTCCAGGGATACAAGGTAGTTCAATATCTATAAATCAGTCAATGCAATACATCTTATTAACAAAGTGAAAGACAAAAGTCATCATCTCAATAGATGCAAAGAAAACATTTGACAAAATTCAGCAACCATATATGATAAAAACTATCAACAAAATGGGTAGAAAAGGACCATAGCTCAACATGATAAAGGCCACATACGACAAGCCCCCAGCTAACATCATACTCAAGGCTGAAAAGCTGAAAGCTTTTCCTCTAAGATCAGGATCAAGACAAGGATGCCCTCCCTTGCCACTTTTATTCAACATAGTACTGGAAGAACTATCCAGAGGAATTAGGCAAGAAAAAGAAATAACAGGCATCCATTACAGCAAGGAAGAAGTAAAACTGTCACTATTTACAGATAACCTTAATTTATATATGGAAAACCCTAAAGACTCTACCTCAAAACTGTTAGAACTAATAAATGAATTCAGTGAAGTTTCAGGGTATGAAATAGAGAAAAATCTGTTGCATTTCTATATACTAGCAGTAAATGATCCCAGAAATTAATAATCCCATTTACAGTTGTATCAAAAAGAATAAAGTATCTAGGAATACATTTAAATAAGGAGGTAAGGGACAGACCTATATACTGAAAAGTTTAAGACACTGATGAAAGAAAGGCACAATTTTTTTTTTTAAAAGATTTTATTTATTTATATGACAGAGAGAGACACAGCGAGGGAGGGAACACAGGCAGGGGGAGTGGGAGAGGGAGAAGCAGGCTTCCCGTGGAGTAGGGAGCCTGATGCGGGGCTCTATCCCAGGACCCTGGGATCATGACCTGAGCCGAAGGCAGACGCTTAACGACTGAGCCACCCAGGCGCCCCAGAAAGGCACAATTAAATGGAAATATACTCTGTGCTTATGGATTGGAAGAATTAATATTGTCAAAATATCTGTACTACCCAAAGCAATGTACAGGTTCAGTGCAATCCCTATCAAAGTTCCAATGTAATTTTTTTCAAAGAAATAGAACAAATAATCCTAAAATGTGTATGAAACCACGAAAGACCTCAAATAGCCAAAGCAGTCTTGAGAAAGAAAAACAAAGCCAAAGTGATTTTCTTAGATGACTAAGCTCTACAGACTTCACAAGGGCAAGCAAAGACTTGATCTGTCTGGGTCACCTCTGTATCCTCAGAGTCCAAAGTTGTGTCAGGCACATAAAAGAGTTACAGCAGGTATTTGTTGAATGAATGAATGAATGAATGAATGGCTGAATATTTACATGAAACTTACGTGGTTTTTCTTAATTTTGTATTGGACTTTTAAAAATCATTTCATTTTAAATTTGTGTTCTCAATCTAAGAGAAAGCCAGAAATTGCATTTTTAAAGAAACTATTTGATTATATATAATCTCTTTCTCTTTTGCTTTCATATAAAAAAAATTAAAAGACCAAGTACCTACCTTCTTATTTCTTTTAAAAACTCTTGAAATTCTGTATCCCCCAAGAATCTTTAAGACTAATGGTGAGGGGCGCCTGGGTGGCTCAGATGGTTAAGCGTCTGCCTTCAGCTCAGGTCATGATCCGGGGGTCCTGGGATCGAGTCCCACATCGGGCTCCTGACTCAGCGGGGAGTCTGCTTCTTCCTCTCCCTCTGCCTCTCCCACTGCTCATGCTCTCTCTCTCTCTCTGTATCTCTGTGTCTCAAATGAATAAATAAAATCTTTAAAAAAAAAAGACTAATGTTGAAATTATTAAACACATTGGACTAAAAAATCAGATTTTCTTTTATCTTCATGAAAGCTTGGTATTTACTATATTTTAGGTTTAATAGTTATATAAAAGTAGCCATTCTGAGCAGGGAAAGGAAAGATAAAGGGCTGGCTATAACTGATTCAGGACTGACTGATAGATTGGTGATTAGACAATCTTGGAACAAACTCCGTTATTCCTTATTGTTCAACCAGCAAGCAACTCAGCTAGTTTAGTACCAATATAAATGCAATATTTCTTACTGTCTAACTGTATCTTCACTATATTTTGGTAAGTTTCTAAGTACCTAGGTGGAAGGAGAAACAAAGCTGTTTAGTTTCATTTGTATTTTACCCAGCAAAGTGCATTAAAAAACTTAAGATTTGGTGATATTCTGTGTGCATTCCCTATTGATTTTTGTAGCTGTGTCACATGAGAGAAAAGATCATTTTTTTTCCCTTAGTGGCCACTGTGTGATGTGTTAGAAGGAACTGATTTGGCTTACTAGGTTTAGAGAAACCAAAACTATGAAGAGCTCTCTTTCCATAATTGGCAATGAGGTATTTGGAGTTTATAAGAAGACTGTAAAGTTTTGACATATCTATATTATTATAAAAGAACAATTTTAAGCAATTAAAATTAAGGCTTAATGTACAAAGTATTATATTGTTTATATTAAAAATAGCACAAATATGAAGCCACTCAATTCTCCAAGACAGGAAAATTTTATTTAAATAATCTGTGTTAAGAATATATTATGCGAGGGGCGCCTGGGTGGCTCAGTTGGTTAAGCGACTGCCTTCGGCTCAGGTCATGATCCTGGAGTCCTGGGATCGAGTCCCGCATCGGGCTCGCTGCTCAGCAGGGAGTCTGCTTCTCCCTCTGACCCTCCCCCCTCTCATGCTCTATCTCATTGTCTCTCTCAGATGAATAAATAAAATCTTTTTTTAAAAAAAAAAGAATGTATTATATGAGTGCTTTACATATATTATGTCCTGTAATTTTTAGAATAAGTGTACAGATTAAATATAGTCAGCCCTACTCCATGATGAAGAAATTGGCCTTTTCCAAGGCTGCATCACTGGTAGACAGCTGAGTTGAGATCACACTGATCTTTCCCCTAAACCACTGGGCAGACGACACAGCCAAAAAGACTGGAGGCTCTGAAGTGACCTAAGAAGTAGCAATACGGAAATGTGCCAATGATAAGTGGAAAGTTGGATATAAAATGTACATATGTTGCAATTAGAGTTAAGTGTTTGAATAAAAAGATCGGAGTACAGTACATAAAGATTTTTGTGCTTGTATTAGATGGGCAGAGTTTGGGGTGGTGTTTTTCCTTTATCTTCTAAAATATCTATAGTTGTAGATAAGTCACTTTCAAATTAAAGTATCATTAAAATAGAGTGACTGTAGCATCAGTTTAGTTCATCAGAGTATCTAAAAATCTTAATGCTTTTGATATGCTTCTGAAAGATTGTATGGTCATTTGAGCTTGTATTGATTTTATTTTTAAATTCCAGATCATCAAGTTATTGGATGGAAAACGATCTCAAACTGTGGGAATCTTGATATCTAGTTTGCATTTAGAAATGAAGGATATCCAACAGGGTAAGTCTTCTCCATCACTTTTTTTTTCCAACTTTAACATTTTTCAACATTTTATCATGAAATTTCAAGCATATAAATGATTAGAATGCCATAATAAATCCCATGTACCCAATATCCAGCTACAAAACCACCAATCCACTCTTGTTTCATCTGAAATACTCTCCCTCACTAGCTAGACTATTTTAAAGCAAATACTAGACATTTTATAATTCATCTGTTAAAAATGTCAGGACACTGATAAAAAGTTAAGGATGCTTTTTCAAGCATAATTCCAGAGCAATTGTCATGCATTTAAAAACATTTATAATAATTTTTCAGTATTATCATATACATAGTTCTAACTTCCCTGATTGGACATTCACTAATTCATCCATTTGTTTATAATTAGTTCGAAGATCCAGACAACTTTCATGCATTGCCTTTGTTCGGTGTCTCCCAGTTTTCTTTTAATCTAGAAGTTTCTGTACTCCATGCTATTTCTTTTTTTCCTTTGTAATTAATTTTTTTAAGACACCAGGTCATTTGTCCTGTGGAGTTTCCCACATTTTAGATTTTCTGATTGCATTGCTATGTTTTCATTTATTATGTTTTTCTGTCCCCTGTGGTTCCTTAGGTAAACAGTTTGATCTACAGACTTGATCCCAGTAGGGGAAGAATACTTCATAAATGCTATTGCATATTGTATCAAGAAATACATAATATCTATTTGTTTCTTTATGTTGTTAGTGGACACTAAAGATCTTTGCCTAGATTCATTATTTCATTAGAAGTTTACAAAATAATGATACACCGACTCCATCATTTCTCTTCATTAGCTGGAATACTTCTATGGTGAAACACTTTGCTTCTTCGTCTACTTGGTTATGTCATTGTTTCTTAATCCCTTCCTTTTGTCAAATGATGCTATTTCAACTTGATTATCTTTGGCTCAGTTCAAAATAGAACGTTTAAAAAAAGGAAATTTTACTTACATATATTTTTCTTAGTCTCTAGAAAAAGAGATCAAAAACTATCTTACCTTTTTGAAATCTGTGTCTTGCATGAAAACAATACTCCCCTTTCTCAGTAATCAATTAAATATAAATCCTTATTTTGACATGTCATTGATAATATTTTCTGAGTAGTAATACAATCTCCCATAGATGGTTTCAGTCGAATTCAGCACGGGCTTAACAGTGGAGACTCTCTCAGACCTCATTGCCCTTCAGGTTTTTACTCTGTGTTGCCTCAAGGTTGTTTTACCCAGGTGCACAGCAGAAGACTTGCAGAGGTCCTGAACCAAAAGACACCAAGATATACACACTAACAGTTTAAAATTTTGCTTTATTGCAAACATAAAAAAACTCCCCATAAAACTAAAGATATTGTGAATTAGCTGATGGTCACAGAGGATGCAAACAAGCTGTCTATTTATAACACTTTAGCTTAATTAAGTGGAACTAAATATATAAGGATGAATATTAAACCTCAAAAAATGTTGCAGCAGGGGATTTGAATTTGGGCAGGGGCAGCTAAAGGGATCCACCATCAAAATATGGGAAAGGGATTCTTCAGTGATTTTTAGGAGCTAGATTTTCTAGAAAAATTGGGTTTCTGGTAAATTCAAACCAGGGAACTGTGACCTGACACAGGAAAGGAAAAATGAAAGAAACGAAACACATAAATCAGCAGGAAAGCTGATCGTCTTTTGTCAAAGAGATGAGCCTTTTTGATGTAGTCTGAGTTTGGAAAGGAATTCTCCAGCTCTAGCGGCAGAGTGGTATCCTAAGCAACACCACTCCTCCGAAGTTTGGTGGAAACCCAGGTATGCCCGGTTTCATCACCATGATGTGCAGCATTGTGGATACGAGTCTTCATAATGGCGGCAGCACCTGAGACTCGATTCAGTTCTTTTTGGGCACATCGCACTGTAGTGTATCAGGCTGCCATGTGATGAGAGTCCTTCCAGCCGTGTGGTATTCCAGTTACCAACTCCAGACTATAAACCTCCTTCCCATGGCACCCCAGCCTCGTTGGAGCGAATGTTCACTGTGAGTGAGCTGAGAGATCAGCCCCCCCCACACCTTTTCCAGTACTGTCCTCTAGACAAGAGCGTGCTCACCTGAAGCCGTAGTGAATTTACATGTCCGCGTTGGAAATGTCATAACATCGCAGATTTCTCGGACTCGTGGGCACCATTTTAGTTCTTTCTCCTGTTCCAAGCACCTCCGTTCCCCACCACAGAGTTGGCTCCTAAGTTCTTAAAAAAAAAAAAAAAAGTCACCTCTATTCCATGTCTTCATTTAGTAATGCATTCCAGATGAATAGAACCCAAGCTTAATTTTGCTTTAGAATCATGTGACTGACACTGGCATCCGAAGGTCACTTAGGAGCCCAAGCTGTGTCAGTTACATTTCGTGCTGCGTCTGTGTCTGGTCGTGAATGGAATGCACTTGGCCTTGTGTTGTCATCCTGATGAAAGGACTCGCTGTGCTGCTGTTGGCCCAGAGCGCATATTTGGACGTGAGAGGGGCTGCAGTGAGCCCCGCCTGGGGCTGACCAGCTGGGAGCCAGGCAAGACCGCACAGCACATCAGCCCGGGTGAAATGACCCCAGTGCCGAGGCTGTTCTTCAGCCTGTGGTCATACGGTCATCACTGTCAGTGCCCAAAGACAGACGCACTGACTTGCATTTCCCAAACTCACAAGGAACTGATGTATAGACCAGAAAGCGAACGTAGTCACCGAGGGAAAAGAATTTTCCTTTGTCATGATGAAACTATTTATCATGTCGGTTCATCGTTGCATCCCTATCACTTGCCTCTCCTCTCACTGTGTATTTGTTGATGCTCTTTTCCCCCTTGCTGGGATGACAGCGTGGTCACCTTGATAATAGTTTTGGGTATGTCCGTTCACATATGTTACCTCCCATAGCTGGATAATCCACTTTTTTCCTGGTTCAACTCTTAAAAAGCAACCTTGTCATCCTCCTTTGTAAAGGTGGTCACTTTTCTCTTGTCCACGAGACACTGCCTTTGATGTCTATTCAAGAAGTGGAATTTTGAAGCTCTGTACCTCCAGGTCTTACAGATAGCAAGTTTGCTCCTTTATGTCCTGTTGTGTTTTTTTTTTTTTTCTAAGAATTTCTCTGATAATTAAACCTTGTTTACAACTAATTGGGCTAACATATCACATATAAAAGCCACTCGTTTTTTCTTTAAAATTTAATTTGATTTAAAAAAATAGACTGAACCTTAGAATAGATGGAATCAGAATGTCATGCATCCCACTCCAGTGCATTTGGGCAAAACTTTCTTCCTTTCCTCCTGCCTTCCCGCCTTCCCTCCCTCAGGAAACATGGATTGAATGCCAGTTCTGTACCAGGCACCATGAACACCCCAACACATAAGATCCAGACTCTCACATTCTCAGGAGTGTGCATGATGGTGGGAGAGACGTACAAAGCAGCCCAAGGAGACAGTAGAGTTGCCCTTGAAATAACAGAGAGGCGTATCTTGACTCCTCCTGTGAAACTTAAGATGGGTCTTAGAAGATGAAACAGTGGTCATCACACGCAGGACAGAAGGCATGTGAAGAGGAGGCCTGCTAGGGTATATAAATGACACGTGACTGCGGGCTGCTTCAGGGCCTAGGGCTAGAAAGGCAAGTGGCATCCAGACCAGGAGGGGCCCTGAACATCATACCAACTTTAGACATTATCCCTTGAGTAACCGGGAGACACGATTTAAGAGTGTCAATGCTGTGATCTAAGTCCGAATACAGAATACCTCTCAGGCTGTGGAAGACAGGCCTCCAAGGCCTTGCGTGCTCTGGCCCTAGCCGGTACCTCCGACTTCACTTGGTCGTGCTTGCTTCCTGTCTCCCTGCACGCTAACCACAGCAGTCCTCCTTGACTCCTTAAAAAGGCCAAGTTCTTTTCTTTTCCTGTGTCTCTGAAAGTGTAGCACTTTGTGAGCAGCATTTCACATTCCCTCTGTTTGAAATGCTTTTCCACCCCACTAGAGCGAGCTCCTTTTCTTTGCTAGGTTTTGGCATAGAGGACGCCTCAGAGACCCTCCTGAATGTAAGCTACCCTAAATCAATTCTCTTCTATTCTACCCAGCACTTAATACTTCATTTGTTCCTCTACTTATGTTTCCATTTACACCCATCACCAGAGTATAAGTTCCAAGAGGGAGATTGCTCAGTGCTGTGTCCCTAGCACCTTGCAGTGTGCCTGGCACCTGGGTGATGATCTTCAAGGATCTGTTGAATGGAGAGACAGAAATCATATCAAAGGTGGATAAATCTGTTAGAAAGGGATTGTGATGACTGAGATAATAAATGGTGAAGGCCAGAACTAAGGCTGTGTCTATAGAAATATAGGGGAGACCACATCCAAGGACTATTTGGAGAGAGAATTCCTCCATTTAGCCACATCAGAGGCAAGCAGTGATGGAGAAGAAGTCTTTATGCACCTTGGATTTCTGGCTTCAACAAGAATGTATAGAATGAATGGTACCAAAACATAAACAGAAAGATAGGAGAAAAAGCATAGGTAAAAGCAGGAAGATCAATTCTGTTTTAGGATTTGAGTCTGAAACAACTGGAGATATTGAAGCTAACGTGTTCAATGAGCATCTGAAAAGTCTAGCCTGATGCGAAGTAAGTAGGGCTCTGTTGGAGATAGAACATCGCCAAAAAGGTATCTGTTTCTCTCTACCCAAGATGATGCTGGATATCTTGTAGAAGAAAGCCAAGTCCCTAAATGGACCGAAGTTTAAAGCACTGCATGACTCACGGCAGGACCTTGGTTGTGGCGGGGGAAGAATGGTTTCAGGAGACTGACCATAATCCCCACAGCACTTGTATTTGGTCCAGGAGAGACTCTGAATAAGTGATTTACTTCTTGCTGGCTTTCCATCTGCTAAACTTGATGACTTGTATTTAAAAGCATTTTGGCATCCTTGGACACAGCGACTGCCTACATGATTGCAAATTAGTGTTTTCATTCCACATTAGTGATTTCCTCTCATTCTTTTCCCAGGGGAGATGGAAAATTGCTGTTGACTGTTCTTGACATAAACCTCTGTATGCCTTGCAACAGACGAGGTGCCAGAAACCTCCTGGCATTCGTTTGGAATTTCCCGTACACTCACAATTTGTATTTATAATATTTAATCTAACATCAAAATAAAACATTTTTCAGCTTAGTTCCTACCAGCCCAGAATCTCAGTTTGGGAGTTCGGTTGCATCAAAGACTATCTTTCTGTTTAGGAATCTCAGATCAAAATGTGAGAGGATGCCAGTTAGTTATGTGCTGGGAAGATCTGAGAATGTTCACTCGCCTTTGCTCCCTTTTACCTAATAATTTCTGGACATCGCTGTCAAGGCTAATGCCAGGTGGCTAAAACAGAATGAATTTTACCAGGCCTCTGAAATTCACCATGAATCGTCTAGGATTTTCCTGAGGAACGTTCTAAGTCTAGCCCAGAAGACCCTATACTGAAGGCATGTGGTCTCCGAAATTTTTATGGTGCACCCCTACCTGTAAAAAGATTTGGGACCTGCTTCTTAACTGTGTTCTCTGAAACATGTATATCATGTAAACGTGTGACAGAACTAATATTCACATTATAAAGCACATGCCAAAATATGAACTCAAGTGAGACTAATATTATTTGTAAATGTCTTGCTAATTTTAATTTTGATGGCTTTGGGTTCTCATTGGCTAATATCTCACGGCTCAATATATCAATAGGGTGCAGCTCACTATTAACAATAGTGTATCTAAATCTGCATTTCAAATAGTCCCTTGATAAATTCTCTTATAATTTATGGAGATCAGTGTCTTGGCAAATCTGATTCAACTATCCTTGCTCTTTAACTCCTTCCACGCCTGCTGGAGAACTTGAACTGGCAGTCAAAGTGTCTGCTCTGCCATTTTCTTATTTTAGATGGATTATCTTCTGGGGTTTCCCTGCAGGAATCTTTGGAAGCCAACTTGTTTATTTTGTCAAGTTTAGTTTAGTTAAAACCAGATTTTAGAATCAGAAAACTTCATTTATTTGGCCCCCCCCCAAAAATCGGAGGATGTTGAAAGCAAAAGAGCAAGTGAGGATGCCATGTAAGGAGTTTACAAAGGGGACATGTGCTCCTTACTTCTGGACCTACTGAATGAAAGTGCCAGGGTCAATCAACTTATTAAATACTGAGAGAGCTCAATTTTTAAAAAAGATGGCTCGATGAATCAAAACAATAGCTCCGATCCTTCCGTTCCCTTCCTACCTTTTCCTTCCTCCTCCTGAGTCTAAAACACCTGAGCGGCAGCGTTCCCACCCACCTCTTTCTGAACCAGAACCACGGTACATTCCTTCACTCACCAAGCTGAGTCCAGAAAGCACAGGGTGGCAATTCTTTGTACTTTACCTTCAGGCAACTGGCTGAGACCATCCAATCTGCCTGGAATGTAATTTTGGCTTAAAAGAACCAGAACTAATGGAAGAACAGAAGCAGCTTAACCCAAACTGTTTCTCATTCCACTGCCCTACAGAGAATAGAGGGGATGACGGAGGCGAGGTTTTGGGAATTCTCTGCCTGTGCCCTTCTTTGAGGTTTGAACCATGGACAATTTTAATTGCACCTGTAAAATGGCACCATGGGCACCTTGAGGGATGCATAGTAATGCTTGCGCTTGGGTGAGAATTGGGAGTTTTGCTTTATAAGATTGAGCGACTGACGGGGTGCCTGGGTGGCTCAGTTGTTAAGCGTCTGCCTTTGGCTCAGGTCATGATCTCAGGGTCCTGGGATCGAGCCCCGCATCAGGCTCCCTGCTCAGCGGGAAGCCTGCTTCTCCCTCTCCTTCTCCGCCTGCTTGTGTTCCCTCTCTTGCTGTGTCTCTCTCTGTCAAATAAATAGATAAAATCTTTAAAAAAAAAAAAAAAAAAAAGATTGAGCAACTGTGAGTGTTTGGAACAGATTAGATAAGTGTCCCTTTTGGGACTGTTGTTTCTTCCACCTTCCCGCCAGTTCCTGCTCACTGTGTCATCTACACTTGCCTCCTATTTCCATCAAAGCCCAAATTAAGGTCTTTACCAACTAATATGCCACGCTAGCAGGCATTTGGCAATGTAGGGAAGACTGTACATACGGTTCCTTGATAATTCTTGTTCTTTATGGGTCTGGAGGCAACTTTTGTTTGTGTTTCTTCATGCTCTATGCCTTTGCTTCCCTTTTTAGTCTGCTCTGGCATGCAGTATAAAATTGCTCTTATTCATATCTTTTCAAGAAAATTAGACTTTATATTACTCTAGAGTTTATTTTCTTTTTATATTTACATTTTCTTTTTTTAAAAAAAGATTTTATTTATTTGGCAGAGAGAGAGCATAAGTGGGGAAGAGCAGCAGACAGAGGGGGAGAGAGAAGCAGACTCCCTGCTGAGCAGGGAGCCCAATGGGGGGCTCGATCCCAGGACCCCGGGGTCATGACCTGAACAGAAGGCAGATGCCCAACTGACTGAGCCACCCAGATACCCCTATATTTACATTTTCTTTTAAGACGATGCCTTTTCAGTTTCCACGTTTCTATTTTTTAGAAATTCTTTTTGCTATGATTTTAACTGCAATACTGATTATTTTGAATAACTGCAAATAGCTGACAAAGATTAAAGTTGGGATTGTTTTATTATGCATATTGAGATAGCATATTAGAAATGAATTAAGTTTAAGTGATAAATAATGGTGAGGTTATGGATGTCTATAATAAACAAATGAAATTTTTGTAGCATGGGCTATATATGGTTCCCACTAGGAGGCTGCTGATGAATGTAAAAAGCATGCAGTGCCATTTAGAGACAAGTGTCAGTATAGGCTATTGTGGGTAGCTGGTTCACTGATTTTTTCATTTGTTTTTTTATGAGGGTGAGGATTTTAGGTGGAGTGATTATTTATAGCCCAACACTTACAAAGGATAAAAGAAGTGCAATCAGGGGCACCTGGGTAGCTCAGTTGATTGAGCGCCCAACTCTTGGTTTCTGCTCAGGTCATGATCTCGTGGGTCCTGGGATCCAGCCCTGGGCATCGGGCTCCACACTCAACAAGGGAGTCTGTTTGAGATTCTCTCTCTCTCTGCCCCTCCCCCCACTCACATGCGTGTGCACATTCTCCCCCCCTCTCTCCAATAAATAAATAAATCTTTAAAAAAAAAGAAGTGCAATCATAGTCCAGTAAATCTGATTATGGAGCTGAGCTTGGGAAATCAGGCTGTGTGCCTTCATGCATTAGTTTCATCATCTGTAAAACCAGGGACAGCAATAGCACCCATCTCCTACAATTAAATGTAAAACACTTAGAACAACACAGGAAGCCCCCAATAAATGCAGCAATTAATTTATTAAGTATTCACCCCCCAGTAACGTCTGCCTACTATACCCACCCTCTGGTGTAGTAGACAGAGATTATTTTAAGCTGCTTTATAATTGGTGTCCTTAGCATTTCATGTGGATAGGTGTATAGAGCTAGGCTTTGTCTGAACCTCTATCCGCACAGGTGGGCCTGGTGCTAGAGGCGGGGCATAGTGGCCAGTAGGGGAAAGGAAGGCATATTGACAGTGGCGAAGAGACCTAGTTCCAGAGCACTCAGTGGAGGCAAGTTCTCCCCCCTCCACCCTTCTCCCTGCCAGGCCCCCCCTTCTTTCCACCTTGTGCCCAGTTTTATCATGAATTTGGTCATCCCTCTCCGTGATGGCCTCGTTGTTATGAGGTAAGCCTGTGGGGAAATGTTCCTGCTGTACCTTTCCTCAGCTCTCAGATTCTACCGCTGCCTCGTTCCTTGACCCCACATCCTTGCCTTTTCCTTGGTAGAGGTCAGGGTAGTTGCTCTGTGGGAGTGTTGAGGGATAGGTTACCTGAGAGTTTTAAAAACCCAAAGCCTTCTTTGATACGGTCCCCGTTTCATTCTCTTTCCCTTACAAGTTGAATTATTTAGCAAGCCCTAAGAATATCAGTCATTTGGGCAAAACCGCCAAGTTTTACGTTGGCCATTTGGAAGTTAACATTGTTAAGAAAATAATCTCTACTAATAGAGTCAAATAATCCTATTAATCTTTGCTTTCACGGGCTGAGAATAAATCTAGTCCATTGGCAAACAATTATTAAACACCCACTTTGTGCAAGATGTTCCCATCAACTACTTATTGAAGGAAATGCAAGGAGGCATAAACTGGGCTGCAGAGAGGTCACACCTTGGAAGCCAGATTGATTTTGGCTAATCTAACAGACTGAGGAGGGTGCCTTTCCTTCTTGCCCAGAGGTGCTCCTTTGGTCGAAAAGAACAGCTCCTTTAGGTAATTGCTTGTTTCTTACTAATTAGAAGCCCATTGGACAGCAAGCACAGTCATTTTTGGTTTATTTGGAAATGGCGCACTCGGGGATAGAAAAGTGTTCAGGGTTAAAAATGGCTGGAGGGCTGAGAGAATTCCGGCATTCTCTCTCTCCTTACCCTGGTCCTATGAAAAGCTGCCTCCGACCCGGAGAGGGAATTTACCTATCGTGTGAGACCCTGACCCCGTGCATGTGCCTGAAGCAGGCACGTAGTTTTTATGTGCGCCTGGTAGTTTCAATCTGCGATACTGATCTGCTTTTTGTCCCTGCTGACGGTTATTATATCTTAATGGGCGAAACTCTACTCTAATGATCCTTGTGTATGTAATTCTTGGAGTACAGAGCAGGCACCAGAGGACCACATAAAAATGTTTGCCTCAATTTCCCTGCAAAAAAAAGGGGGGGCCCAGAAACCAGACTTGACCAAGTAACAGATTTTTAAAGGTAAAGGAACCCAATAAAATTACCAGCTTTTCACAGCGTGTGTCTATTTCCTTTCGACATATTGTGAGGTGTAGGTGAAATATTCTAACCGAACTGACAGTGTGAGTGGGGATAACTAAAGAGAGAGGGAGATAAAAGTAAAAACCACCAGCAATGATTGATATTGCAGTAGCAGTGAGTTGTTGGGGTCTCCCCTTTGTGGATTTGACACTTCACCTTTCTGACACCATCTGCAGGAGTGTTGGTATAATGAGCCCTAGACAGATGGGAACAAAAGCTAGCATGGCTTGGAACTACTGTATCAGGGCTTCAAGGCATGCTGTAGAATTGTGTAGGCTGGTATTTGCATATCCAGCTTATAAGATAAAAGTTGTGTGTGTGTGTGTGACAGAGCAAGAAAGACAGTGTGTTTTTTTAAAGTATAAAATGAAGGGAGCTACCTGATCCCAGGCAACTCCAAAAATAATTTAATCTATGACTGGTTTCTTTCTCTATTGTAACCATCAGTTAACTAATTAAATGGGTTCACATAAGGCTTCTAAGTTTGATGGTAAGAGCCTTTAAGAATCGATTCTCTAATACACCATACCAGTATTTGGGGAACAGAATTATCAGGTATTATTTCCAACCCTATGTAGGAACTTAAAGTGTTCTTGGGGAATAGGAGGCAGAATTATGTCCACGCAAAACAGCTCTCCTAGGAGTCCTAGTACCTCTGCCTTTTTACTTTGTGGACCTTTGACCCATAATCTAACCTTCCTTGGCTACTCTGTAGAAGAGAAATAAGAGAATTCTAATAATTTCCTTAAGCTCCTGGACTCAACCAGGATATCTCTTCATAATGCTTCTTCCACCTCTGAATTTTATTTTCCTTTTTTACTTGTGTTTTTAAGATCTTTACATGGAAGAGGGAAAACCTCAGTGGAATACTTGGCATTGACCCTAAATTAGTCTATCTAATTCTTCCTTCACAAGTAGTTTTCCTCTCTCCTGTTCCTCCCTCCAGGTCCTTGGTGTAAGATCAACAGGCCTATCCAGCTCTTAAGGCCCTCTGCCCATTTCTGGGGGTGGCGCAAAGCTCTTCCTCCAAATCTAGATGCAAAACCTCAGGTGTTTTTTTTTTTTTTTTTTAAGATTTTATTTATTTATTTGACAGAGAGAGAGAGCACAAGCAGGGGGAACAGCAGAGGGAGAGGGAGAAGCAGGCTCCCTGCCAAGCAGGGAGCCCGATGCAGGGCTCGATCCCAAGACCCTGGGACCATGACCTGAGTCGAAGGCAGATGCTTAACTGACTGAGCCACCCAGGCGTCCCAAACCCTGAGGTGGTTTTAACTCCAATTTCCTCAGTCCCATAGCTAGTTAGTGATACCACTCTGTAGCTCTCTGTTGTGTCCTGCCCCTCTGTCCCGTGCTTTCTATCCACAGTATTTGCTACCACTTGCTCACCAGAATAGGTTCTTAAACCAGTTTTTCCAAATTTCGACAAGTCCTATGGCATATAACTCTGTTCAGTTCACTCTGCTGCTCCTAGCTGCTCAGTACCTTGCTCCAAAGTAGAATTAATGCTCTCCTCAAGCCAAACGTGAACTACCTGCCATTGCCTGCACCTTCCATGAGCCTGTCTGCATCTGCTTCTTCCATTTGAAACGTCTCACATCCTTCCTGTTGGTGTTCACTGGCACTTGTTATAAATTTACAGATTGTCCTTGCTCGGAATGAATTTGGCGTAATTAATGGTAATTAATAAATGAGTGTTTCACATGTCTGCCTGAAGCAATATAACCAGTGAATTTTTACTCGTAACCTTTCTACCTAAGGTGATACTGCTGTTTAAAACATTTCTGGAGGTTAAGAATGAAGGGAAAGCTATTCTCCTTATTCTTTCTTTATTTTTTTTATAAAGATTTTATTTATTTATTTGACAGAGAGAGATAGAGCAGGAACACAAGCAGGGGGAGTGGGAGAGGAAGAAGCAGGCTTCTTGCCCAGCAGGAAGCCCAATGTGGGGCTCCATCCCAGGACCCTGGGATCATGACCTGAGCCGAAGGCAGACGCCTAACCATCTGAGCCACCCAGGCACCCCTCCTTATTCTTTCTTTGAAAATGAGAAAATTTACTTGTGAAACTTAATCAGTTTTTAGTATGGACTATTCAGGGCAAGCAGTGTTTCTCTACTGGGTGTGTGGATGAGGGCGTAATAACACAACTCGACCAACTAAACCTTGATTTTTTTTTTTTTTTAACCAGGGACTAATGGGGCTGAGCAAATGACCCTAATTCAGATACACCTCTCATAAGACATTTTCACCTGCCAAAATCCTATCCCTTTTTAAAGTTTCTGTTTTCTTTTTCAAGACCCCATGCTCTCTTTATCAAGAAACTTTTCCTGATACCCAACAGAAGGACTCTGTTTGGGGGTATTCCTGTATCCTCTATCCCATCCACACACTTCTATCCCTGTCACACCCCAGGTGCTATGCCGGGTGCTGGGGTTATCAAGATGCATAGAAATGATCCATGATTACAGGGCTTCTGAGGTCCAACAGAGGAGGGAAACTGTTCTGCTACACACTGTAATACAGGTCCTTTATTAGACTCTCTTCCCTTGTGTAAAATACAAATGCAGGGCCACGGAAGAGGAAAAGAATGAGGATGTAAGAATCTGAAGGTCAAGGAGTTCCTTCCAGGGCAGGAAACCTTTCCCCTAGGCCTTTCGGGGGTGAGGAGACATAGGAAGGGAAGAAGTCATGGTTATGTTGCCCCAAGAGGCTGGAGCACAAGGTATCTGGGAGAAGTGCAGGTGGTAGGAGATGAGATTGGAAGTGTAGCTTGGGGCCAGAAAGGAATGGGCTTAAACATCAGGCCACGGCATTTGGAGTTTACCTGCTATTTAAAGGAAAGACATAAGAGGTATTGTAAACATCAAAGTAAAATTTTGAGACCCGTGGTTTAGAAAAATAACGTTGTTGGTACGATGAATGGTAGATTGGTAGTAAAGATGGAAGTTGGAGATGCAGATGAGGTTGACTCTCTGAATGGACCCAAAGGTACCTTGTATTTCTCTTAAGACATTTGAGGCATTATTTTCTGTAATTACAACTATTTGTGTATATGCCTTGACTATTAATAATGCTTCCTGAGGTTGTGCTTCAAGCAGGGTTTTGTGAAGGACCAAATGGGTTTAATAGCAGCGACTCCTACCTGAAACACTCCTGAGTTCTGGAAGTTTCATTTACAGCACAAACTACTCTGTAGCCTGCTTTCTCTAATTCTTTCCAGATGTTAAAGGAGATAAGGCATTAACAAGCATTAAAACACATTAACCATGTGTATATCTGAAATCATAATAGTCATCGTTCTTTGGTACCATTTTGAGTTCAAACCATGGTCTAGGTGCTATGCCAAGCATACATATTCCCTCATTTAATATTTTTAGCACGTGATATTAGACCCATGTTTTTATGGATGTGCTGAGGCTCGGACACTTTAACCTGCCAGGATCACATAGCGAGTAAATTTTGTTCCTTCCGTGACAGTAGTCTTGGTCTTTTTCTGTACCTTAAGCTTGTTCCTTCACCAGAAAAAGAAACTTCCTTGCACAGTTACCTCTCCCTGGGAAGTTCTTCTCCCATACATTTACAGAACTGACCTCTTCAGCTCTTAGCTTAAATGTTGCCTCCCCAAAGAAGCCTTCATCACCCATCCTATCTAATGCTGCTCATTTCTTTACTTTCTTCACAGTATATTGTTATCTGAAATCATTTACTTGTTTATTTTCTCTCCCCTTGGCTAGAGTATAAATTTCATGAGATTAAGTGTTTTGAACTTCTCACACACTTTTGATTTATATAATCACAGCATTTTAGAACAGTTTCTACTGCTTAATACACATTCAGCAAATATTTAGTTCAGGGCTGGGTGAATGAATGAATCAATGTCTCCAGAGCCCCATATTTGTTCTCCAGTCCCATCCTCTAGATGTTTCCTTGCTGCTGCCTAGCACACTGGAGAAGAATTGGCTGACCACACTACCTGTCAAACCATGTATCTGGGACCCAGACTGATTAACTTTTAAAAACCAAATATTTACTCACGAGAAAAACAACCCACAGGTCATTCTCTTTCTTGTTGGTTAAGACAACTCGGTTACATCTAAGCTTGCAGTTCAGATAGAGTACCTACAACGTAGGATTAGTTTAGGATAGAACTGTTTGTAGAACTTTACCTTTTCTTATTGCATTCCTGTTGGCCAGTTTTTGTAGGAGAATATTGGAATTGACATAAATGAGGCATGGTTCCTGGCTATTTTTTTTAAAAGCACCAGAAATTCATGGTCTTTCTAATAAATTTGTGAATTCATATGATCTCCACATACAAAATAACCATCCTCGGAGGGTAAATTCTTTCATTCTTTCCTCGAGCTCCATTTTTCTTTTGTGGTTTCAGATTGGACTTTTTAGAAGTGTGATTTCCCTTTGTCTTAGTGGAATCTGAGCTGACTTTGTCACTAGCATGTTAACCTCTTCTTTCCCCACTCTCCTATATCTAAGAATAGCTTGCTGATTAACCCTAAGTTAGAGAAGGTGGCCTGTGAAGGAATTTTAAGTACATTTCTCGGTGTTCTGTGAAGTTACATGATCTTAGCCCAGTTAATTAACTTTGTTAAAATTGTATAAGGGGGTTCTTATGATTCGACTACAGAAGGTGCAAAGCAATTTGAAAGGAAACTGCCCTTTACCTTGATCTCTACCTTCTCCAAAACCATGGTGTAATGCCAATGAACAGAATAATGGTTGACGAGCAAAATTTTAAGGCATTCTAAATATCACTGGTTGGTTTAATAAAATTAATTAGCCTGCCACGGAGAAAATTTACTAGCGTGCTGGTTAATTTCACAATGTAAAGTCAGAGAAGGGAGGTGGGGTTGAGAGAACAAACCTTATTAGTTTTGAATAATTATTTAAAGATGTGGAGCTGCCTATTTCAAACACTTTGATTGCCAAATCCATTAAGGCTTTACAGTCTCAATGTTTGTATCCCAGTATATATGGGAAGGAATCTCCCTAGGTGAAATCATAATCATATTAGTGAACAGCTAAATGACTTAAAGATACAGAACAGCAAGTAGAATCCTAATAAAACCATGGGAATGTGAACTTGCCTTAAGACTAACTCATGGGAGGTTTCCATAATCTTAATTTGCCATTGATGCAATTATTGCTTTTTCTTGTCTTTTTAATCCAAACAAGATGTTTGCAGTGGCCATGGAAAGGTGCCTAAAATCACATGCCTGAATTCATTTAATTTGCCAACATTGTCTTTTTTTCTCTCTTCCTGGTAATGGGCAAGAGTCAGTTCTGGTACATTAGGTACTAAATCTCTTCAATTACCAGCCGGGAAGAAAGATTTAAAATTGTGCTTCAAACCTACAAACTGATTTAGTTTTAAAGCACAAACACTTCTCCTGTGGAGCCTAAATTAAACTGCAGAAAGGACACAGAACTTGAGGAATTAAACCAGGCAGGGCCAAGGCTCAGGCCAGTGATAGGAACCATTTTGGTTTCTTTCTTCAGAGGCCCCCTGGCGCAAAAGGAAAGGGAGCAAGAACAGGCTGAAAGATACAACTTGTGTAAAGAAGTGCAATGTTATATTGCCTGGAAGCTAGACGTGGAGTGTGGCTAGCTCATTAGTGTAGGGGAGTCTAATCAAACCTCTTATCTTTTTTTTCCCTCTCTCTTTTTGGGTGCTTGGCAGCCATTTTCAATGTGGATGACTCTGTGGTTGATCTGGAGACTCTGGCAGCCTTATATGAAAATGTAAGTATCAAAGACATACAGAGGCAGTTTTTTCAGATTTTTATATCTTCACTAATTAAAAAAATGTTAAGGCCTAAAAGATGGTTATATGTGACTCCTTCTGCCCCACCCCCAAATCGTTAAGCCATTCACGTTCTTTGGCCGTGAGGATTTTGATATAGCATGGGAGAGATTAAGGTATAGTTTCTATAAACATACACTCAAATGAGAGCAAATATGAGAAAAGCACTGGGTTCTGACCCCACTATGGTATTTGGGTTAGCAGATCTCTTTGCACGCTTGCGTGGGAGGGTGGTTCAAGGTAGAGACCCTTTCTAGGCCATGGAACCCAGCCCTGCGGCTTACTGTCAGAGTGAGTGAAGCTAAACTACCAGCTTACTGTTGGTGTACACCAGTGCTTCCTCGGGAATGGGAATACTAATACCAGCTTGGATGATTACTTTCAGATGAGATGAGCTCATGACATTGAATGTGGGAAGTAGTATAAGATGGTAGGTGTGTGCTTTGGATTTAGAGTCAGATAATTTTAGATTTGAGGTCCCACTCTACTGTTGACTGCTGAGTAGCTTTGGACCAGTTAAATTCCTTAAGCCTGTTTGATCACCAGTACAACGGGGATTATAAAGGGCTCTATCTGATTTTTGTATTAAACAGAATTCAATATAGGCAGCAGTAGCAATATATTTTGAAAATACACAGCACTGTACACATAGGTGGTCTTTAAATTTGGGTTATATGTGGAATAACCAGCAGAATTGGCAGGCTCTCTTGAGAGGATGACACAGGAGAGTTAGAATTCCCATGGTTGTTAACATTTCTGATTCATTGACTGTTAGGATTTGAAAACAGAGTGAACCAGATTCTCTTTATTGAAGTAGCAGTATTTCCCTGGGAGCTGCCTGGAGTATTCTCCAGTCAGCAAGTTAAAAAAAAAAAAAAAAATGATTCATTTCAATGCTACATCTCCTGGGACCTTAAGTCCCTTATAGAAAATTTCCAGAGTACAATAATCCAACCTTGTGGGATTGCTACTTCCCTATACATTTTCACATTCTTTATATATATCAGGAGCTGTTTAGTGCAACTGGGTGGGAACTTCTCATGTTCCATCAGTAAAGCTTTTGTTAATAGACAGGAAGGTGCACAAATACCAGGCCATTGGGAGCTAACAGTACATTTATGGAGTACCTGGAGGGCAGCGTGGTGTGATGGGAGAAAGAGATTCTGAGTCAGGCCCTTTATCCAGTACTCAGTATGAGCCTTGGTAGGATCATCTGAAATACAAAGATACAATAATTGATATTGAAGGACTTTGTAAAAGGCAGAGTGCCTTCTAGGTGCCTTTTGTTGTTCCGGTGAGCTCAGGTCTGTGCATGGGGGCCATACTCATTAGCTGGATACATTGAGAAAATGACGTAACTAAAAGCCAAAAGAAGCAGTGCAGATGAGTGTTTACCAAATTCAGAAAAAGAGAAGGTGGAGACTAGAAATGCAAAAGTCAGGAGCATACATAAGTTAGAGGAGCTGTTCTAAGGGTCAGGAAACAAGTGCTAAGGACAGTGGATTGATAACCTGCTTACATGGGAAGAGACGGGGGCTTCAAAGGTGGCAATCCAATGTCCTGACTTCTGGGTCCCCCTACAGTCCCTTGGTATGACCATTTGCTTTAGCCAGTGGTTCTCCAATGTTAGCATGCGTCAGAATCACCTGGAGGGCTTGTTGCCCCGCTCCCCCCCAGCTTCTTATGACTGGGATAGAGCCAATCATTTGCATTTCTAACTAGAAACAGGTGGGTGATGCCAATGCTGCTGGTTCAGAGACCACACTTGGAGACACAGTGCTTTAGACAGATGCTTATTGTTCATTTTTTGTGTGCTTTGTTTGATTTCCTGTCTCAACCCAGAGAGCACAAGAGGATGAACTGGTTAAAATAAGGAAGTATTACGAGACATCCAAAGAAGAAGAATTGAAGTTGCTGGATAAACCTGAGCAGTAAGGACGCTTGAACACTTCTCCGTTAGGCCAAAAGCACAAGCGCCATCTCTGTCCCGCTGCCTCCCTGCTCTGAGTAATCGCTCCTAAACTGTGCAGTGAGCTAAGTCATAGCACCATCATCCCCGTGACCTCCTGCACACAGATGAATGATCTGGCTGCCGGGAAAGGCAGCCCGGGGATTTGTACTGCTGGATCTAATATGTCTGAACCCCTCTCCCCACCCCTCATGATTCCCCTTTCTCGTTCTAGCAGCTTGTTAATTCCTCCTAGACTAAACATTCTAGCCGAAAGGGTAACTGAGGAAGGGAGAAGGCATTGCTCTGTTTAAGGTTCTGCTGATGCAGTTAAAAAGACGATGGCAGACTCAGAATTCAAACTGATTTTCCTAAATGTTGTATCCAGTAAACGTAGCCTGAACGTGCCGGCTTTCCCCCAAATCCCTCCACCTGCTCTGCCCAATTGACAGGTGACCTTTTCATCCTTTTCGCATCTGCTCGTTTTTCTCTCTATTCACCATCTAGAGTTGTTTGCTCTATGGTTTGGGCTGTCGAACCATGGCCTTTGAAAACCTAGACCTCTGATGATGAATGGAGTGGCTCTTGCCTTGCCTGGGCTCTTGGGGTCTGCACGCCACAGATAAGCGTATGGGACTCTGTAGCCCCTGGACCCCAACTACATTTTCATGGCCCAGGACTGAGGATGTGGAATGGGTCCAGAGTGGAGAGAGGGATCCTTTGCCTGTCGCCACCTTGAATGCTTCATTCAAGTCCAATTCAGGCCACTCCCCTCAGTCTGGAGATGAGGCAGGGGTTAGAAAACACAGCAGAAATTAAGAAGTCAGGTTTAGGGCAACAAGTGAGCCCTAGAGACATCTAAGTTTCCGTGGCTTGTATTGAAACTTCCATGGCTTGCCCTTGGGTCCACTAGAATGCCCCACTCCCCTTGGATTGCCTGGATAAAATGACTGGGTGGGGGATTTCTAGGTTTACTCAGTTATTGGCAAGCCTTCGTGATAATTTTGGGAACGTTAGATGAATTGTTCTCACATGGAACAGAGGCCAGGAACCACTCTCTACCCCACCCCCGCCCTGCCCCAAGTTCACGAAGGCTAGGAATCTTGTGAATCAGCGCAAAGGGGGTTCTGCTGCCCTTCTGGCCCATCAGTTTGAGCTACCCTCCCTACCAGTTCCTGCCCCTGACCAGTCCTGTGGTCCACTCCCAGGTCATGTTTCCTAGTAATAAATTAATTCCCACTAAGGTGCTAATGACTGAACATGAAGTGACTCATCCTGGGATATTTAGACACCGACAAGGCCATGGGGAGTATTTGAAGACTGTCTGAGTTAGCTTGGACTGCTATAACAAAGTACCCTAAGCAGGGTGACTTAGAAACAACAGAAATTTATCTCTCATAGTTCTGGAGATTGGAAGTCTGAGTTTGGGGTGCCGTTATGGTTTGGTCTTGGTGGGAACCCTCTTCCAGGCAGACTGCCAACGTTTCTTGCTATCCTCACATGACAGAAGGCAAAGAGAAGGATGCAAGCTCTTATGTCCCTTCTCCTAAGGGCACTAACTTCACTCATAAGGGCTCAACGCTCATGACTTAATTGCCTCCCAAAGGCCCTGCCTCCTTAAACCATCACAATGGGGGTTAGGACGTCAACATACAAATTTTGGGGGAACATAAACATTCAGTCCTTAACAGGGACAATAGGGCATATCCAGCATTCGGGTAGTGCTGGCTATGCTACACTGAGCAATGATCTCTCAGCCTAGAGTTCATATACCTTTCACGTAAAAGATCATAGAGTATTTTAGGCTTTGTTGGAAGTACGTAAACCATAGACAACATGTAAACAAATGGGCATGACTGTGTATCTGTGGAATTTTATTTAGGGACACTGAAATTTGAATGTTATTTGTGTAGACATCACAAAATGTTATCTTTCTATTGATTCTTTTTCACCCACTTAAAAATATAAAAACCATTCTTAGTTGGTGGGCCATCCAGAAACGAGTGAGGAAGTGAATTTGGCCCGTGGGCTATAATTTGCCACCTCCTGCTCCATGCCCTGGGAGTGGCTGACCCAGTGAAATGAAGAGTGGGTTTCTGTTACTGGAAGTGTTCCCCTTTTCCTTTAGGGTTAATGTCTTTCTAGCATTATTTTTGAAGACTGATAGCCAGGACACAGAATAATGGTGGCAGGTAATTAACAGATAAATTTATGATTCCTGCTTTCTCTACGGGATGACCTGAATAAGGGAGCATTTTCAAAGTTTGAAAATCGTCATGGCGATGGCTTCCCAAAGATGCTAAGCTATCACTGACAGCAAAGAGGACTGTCGTGTTGTCCCGGTGAGGTGATGTGCTCAGGCTCAGTTGCTGGAGGGTGAGGTACACAGAGGTTGGGGCTTCAAGCCCGAGTGCATTTCACCTTTGCCCTTGACCTCCTGCATAGTGCAGCATTTGTTTGATTTTAGCCAGAGTCCGATTTCCTGGCAACTTACTTGCCATTGGCTCCAAGTTAGTTGACTATAAGCATGTTTTACATACTGGAAAATATGAATCATTTATAGTTTCAACATTGTGATTTCCTAAGATCCCTCTGATGTCCAGTCCTATAAATCATAGCATGGAGAGGGTGGTCCCATCCCTCACCTCATCAGCTTTCTTGCAGCCCAGTGCCAGACTGAGAATGCCATTTCCCATAGAGGTATCATCTGCTTGGGCCCGGGCTGTCTGAAAGCCACTCCCTCCAAGGATGGCCCTCAACTCTTTGCATTCTGCCTTGGGATGGTAGTGAGGGGAGGGGAGGCTCTAGCGGGTTTTATTAGGCCAAACACATGCTTTTTGTAGCCTAGATTGAGGACACAACCTCATCTTAACTCAGAATTCCTATGGGTTTCCACTTTTATATCCCATCACATGGTTTTCATAATAATCAGAGTTACAGAACTTCAAAACAAAGGTATGTTTACTTTTACGGGCATTCCTTGCTTCATCTCAGTGTCATGGAAAAAAAAAGAAGAAGGGAGGCTGGCTCAGTCAGTAGAGCAGGCGACTCTTGATCTCAGGTTCTTGAGTTCAAGCCCCACACTGGGCATAGAGTTTACTTTAAAAAAAAAAAAAAAAAAAGGAAGAGGAAAGAGAAGAAAAAAGTTTATGACCTGGATATAGGATAATCTTTTTTTTTTTTTAAAGCTGGTAATTAGAATCTTATTAAAACCCAAGTCTCCCTTAAAACAAAGTAAAAGAGGCACAGAGTATAAGCTAAGGAGACTTCTTTGGGTATGGAAAGAAGGGTTCAGCTTTGCTCCTATGGAAAAGCATTCTTGGTGAGAGATTGCAAAATGTCAAAGTAATGATGTTATGCGTTGACCGAGACTTTCAGAAATATCTGGTATTCATCATTTCAGCCCCAAAATGAATTTAATAGCTATTAGTGGATTCTCTCCTTCTCTAAATTCATGCCCAACTCTTTCTGCCCATTTTAGTTTATGCCCCCTCTTCTGGTGGTTGGCCTGGAGAGTATGTAGCTCTTCCAACTTAATTTTGCAAAGGGCACCAGTGCCCAGTTGCTCAGACAGTGAGCTTCTGTGTGTAGGTTAGTACTCACCTTTAGCTTTAAAAATCTGTTTTACCATAGTTTTTAAGATTGATGTCCACTTAATGAGTGCCTGCTTTGTTCCACATGCTGAGCTGTGAACTCTGTCTTCCTAGGTAAGCTGATGTGGAAAAGTAAACAAATATCTGTAGAAGAGGATCTCTATAGACTATTATCTAATTCAGTGAGCAAGAAATAGTAGTCGTCTCCCTTCAGGAAGAAATATTTTGTCATATCTCTGCAGACATTTGCTTCCAGCCTTCACTTGACTGCCTGTGTGAAATAGACCCTTAGAGAATGCTGCATGATAAAGGGAGTTCATTATGTATTTATTTTCATAGGCTAAAGGTAGTGCTTTTATTTGGGTTTAATCTCCTATTTGCATAGCAGGAGATAACTCGCTGTGGTTCAGTATAATTGCATTAACTTTCTGTTCCTAAAGTAACTTATACACCATACATTTATATACCGTCATAGAAACCCATGAAAATAATAAGAGAAATAAAAATGGCTTTGCTGTCAATAATAGAACACAGACCCTTGGAGTTCCTTAAGTGTGCCTGTTGGATACATTTTATAATTGTTGAATTGATATCACCAAGTAAGGAATGCTGTCATGGTGGATCTTTTTCAGCTGTCTTTTTTTTTTTTCCTTTGTGATTGTATATGAAGCTAGATGATTCATTATTCATTTCTGCAGATTTTTACATGAGTTAGCCCAGATCCCGAATTTTGCTGAACGGGCCCAGTGCATAATCTTCAGATCTGTCTTTTTGGAGAGTATCTCCTCCTTGCACCGAAAGGTAGAGATCGTCACAAGAGCTTCTAAGGTATGTTTGCTGTCTAATTTAAGAGGCTAGTTTTGCCTTAGTGAGGGTAAAGGAGCAAGTAGGGAGTGGGAGAATCAACTGGAATCCCTTTGTAAAAAACTTTTGGAGTTAAGATTGTGTGTTTTTTTAAGTATAGCTGTGATGATTATCCTAAGTGTGAGTATGTGTGCGTGTGCAGGTGAGTGAGGGAGAGAGAGAGAAAGTCAGATGCAGACTGATGGGAGAAGGAGGAAAAAATGACACTTCTATAGATATCTTCTTAGATATTCCAGATACCTTCTAATGTACATACTGGCCACTTAAAACCAACCTAACTAGTGTAGTTTGTCTGCTACTCGACTGACTGGGTTGCAAGAGATTTTGCGTTAGACCCATGCACCTGATCATCTGAAATGTGTCTACATTGTGAAATAAAGATTCTGGAGACTTGATAAGTGAAATAAATGATTATGATAATGGGTGGCGGGCAAATACATTTTTGTTGGCTTTACCACACCAATTCTAATACTTGTTTTTTCTCACAATGACATCATGTCTTTAAGAACATGATAATCCTCTCCACACATACTGTAGTATTTAGTTCTTACCTGAAGGCATGATTCTTTACCTTCCAAAATATAAAAGATTTCAATAAAGAAAGTATAAATACTTCCGAGGTATAATATACACCCTCTAATAACATCCTAAAGGGCAGGAAGAGAGGTTGGCCTAGAGCTGCATTTGCCTTTCCTTCTTTACCCTAAGATAAAAGAAAATAAAGTCAACTAAGACCCTAGAGAAGGGCGAGGGGAGGGGAGGAAGCATCAATTTTAAAAATTTGCACTTTGAGGGAAAAAAAGGGAAAATAAATGGGATAAGGATGTGAAGAAAACCCTATTGAAATTTTTTAAGGTAATAGACATATCAGCTAATACTTAATAAACATAGCCTTTGGCCTTGAAATACATTATCATAGGGGCGCCTGGGTGGCTCAGTCGTTAAGCATCTGCCTTCGGCTCAGGTCATGATCTCAGGGTCCTGGGATCGAGCCCCGCATCGGGCTCCCTGCTTGGCGGGAAGCCTGCTTCTCCCTCTCCCACTCCCCCTGCTTGTGTTCCCTCTCTCGCTGTGTCTCTCTCTTTCAAATAAATAAATAAAATCTTAAAAAAAAAAATACATTATTGTAGTTCACCTCTTAGGAGTATACCCAGGGATAAAGAAGAATAGAATAGAACTTGCTCTTAAAGCTATCCTACATTTAACTGTACTGTTTATATAGATACATTGTCCAAAAACAGATCCTCAAATGATAGTAAACGAAACCTTTCTGCTTAGAAGTCACCAAATGTAAAGTCTGACTATAGCAACTCTTTTTGCAACTCACAAATATTTTTAAGTTAATATTTAAAAAATAAAACTGGCTGAAGTAAAAATATAAATACTAATATTTAATCCACAGTATTAAGACATGCACAGTTCATAATTCATTGAAAGGATAGAAAATGATGTCTGATTAATGTATTTTTTTAAGACTCTTATGTCTTAATAAAGTGTATTTTCCATTTCACCAGCTGCCAATCCAGTTGGCACCATGCCACCAAACAGCCTGGTGGGTACTCAGTAAATATTTGTTGTTGAATGAATATAGGTGCCTTTGAAGTTCAGCTCCGTAATAATTGGTGTTTGCCGTCACAGGGCTTGCTGCACATGAAGAGTGTGAAGGATATTTTAGCTCTCATTCTGGCTTTTGGAAATTATATGAATGGAGGAAATAGGACTCGGGGACAAGCAGATGGATATAGCTTAGAAATTTTGCCCAAACTCAAGGACGTCAAAAGTCGGGTATTTATTTTTCATAACTAGTTTCCATGATTTGCCATTGTATTCCTTCTATACCTTTAATTAAAAAATTCTTGCTTGCTCCATTCATCTCCTTTCTCCCTCTAACAATACATTTTTTCTTTGCTTTCTTTTGACTTTTCAATAAAGATAGGTTTCTCATGTTTGATCTTACTGAGATGACAAAATCCCCAATATTGGTTTGCTCTAAAAGAACACAGTTGGATGTTGAACTGTAATGAGGGAAGAAAATAGCACGCAGTATCAGTCAGAGCACAAGGCTTGGGAGTCTGTTTGAATTTAGTGTTGACTACTTGTAATTTACTCATTCATGAGTAGGGAGCAATGTTGAATCACCAGTTGAGCTGAGCATTTGAATTATTCTTTTGCCCACAACAATTGGGCTGGGGGTCTACTGTCACACTCTCTGAGCCTGATTATCATTTGGCTCCACACCCCTGCAGAGCTCCCTCTTTGGAAACAACCAGCCCATATCTAGGCATCCCACGGGGAGCAGGGGGAGTGAAGGGAGGGGAAACACACAGGCAAATTAGAATTAGACCCATGTGAACAAGACACAAAGGCTGCCTTGTGGGAGGGCCTGCTTGCCCCTGGCCTCCTAGGGTCATAAAGTGGCATGGCGTTCCTTTTAAGCTGTCCTGATTGTTTTTCACGCCATTAAGAACACACATTTTTTTGAAAGGTGGGAAGGGAGGGATGGTTTTCTGTTCTAGTCCCTGGTTCCCTTTGGCACTCCCCCACTCCCTCCTGTCTTGGCTTTCTGCCAGAAAATAATGAGACAGTGTGTGTATTTGTTTGTTTGTTTTAGCCATTACCTCAGAGGTCTCATAGATTATCTGTTTGGCTTTTCTCCCCCCACAAAGAATAGCGGAGTATCATTTCTTTGTATAGATGCCATTTAAAAAAAAAAAATGATGGGACAAAGAGGAGAGAGGAAAATCTTGCCAGTCACAAACAGAATCAGGACCAGGTATCACAAATGAAAAGTATTAGGGTCACAAACTGAGATTTCAGTACTCAACTATAGAATATGGCAGTCTCATGTGAATGATTTTCATTTAAGCTTCTCTTTTAAACCTAGGATAATGGGATTAATCTGGTTGACTATGTCGTGAAATATTACCTGCGTTACTATGATCAGGTAAGAAATGGAATTATGTGGAAAACTACACTAATGGGGTTTCAACTCTTACACGTTGTTGGCATTCAGAAATTGGATGATGGATGGATGGATGGATTTCAAGTCCAACATAGAATTTGAGAGCTCTCCAGCCTCCTTGGTTTACAGATGGGAACGCTGAAGCCAAGAAAGTTTAGTTGACTCTTGTAAAGAGAAGCATTATTCATTGCC
Organism: Neomonachus schauinslandi; assembly: GCF_002201575.2. Taxonomy (NCBI): domain Eukaryota; kingdom Metazoa; phylum Chordata; class Mammalia; order Carnivora; family Phocidae; genus Neomonachus; species Neomonachus schauinslandi. The sequence goes on from NC_058411.1 coordinate 75,838,776, forward strand.
TCTCAATCTACTGCCTCTTAATCTGCTATATAACGCAGTTTTAGAGAGACCCCCGGTTGTCTGGGTGCCTTCTGACCAGATCGTGAGGGTCTCTGTGAAATCTATATCCATTCAGTAATTGGTTGTATTTGAAATTAGTTCTGGGCTGCAGACCAAAATTTAGGAAATTAAGAGGCAGTAATACCCAATACCTTATCAGTAGTGTTCATCTGTGAACAAGTTGAAGAAATGGAATTTGAAATCCATCCTCTCTGCTTCGATTACATTTGCAGTGAGAAATAAAAATTTCGGTGGGAATCCACCTGAGCAGAAATTTCTGTTTTATTCCTTCTCATTAAATTGAGAACAAGGAGTCCTAACTTTGCAAAGAAAGAGGTACTGTTGTAAGGTGTTGGGAAATCTAGCAATCAATATGAAGGGGAAAAGTCTCAGGAAACTGTTGTCAGGACTCCTGCACAGCTGTCCACGCGAGCAGGGTTTTTCCTAGGCACCACGGGAAGAAAAGTAAAGGTTCCAGGGCCTTGTTTTCCAAAGGCCTATAATTCCCTCCAGAAGACAAGCGAAGCACTGATGAAGTCTACCATCTTGTCTTCTCCCCTCCTCATCTAACCCTTCTCAGTGTATCTGCAATGAATCATCTCCCACCCCCCTCCTCAAACTTCTGTTTCTGCTGAGAACATTATCGTTTTGGTCATTCAGGCATGAAGCTCGTGCTCCTCTTTGGCTTCTCTCTATCCTTCAGCTAGATTGTTTCTTGTGTTTCTTCCCTGTTTTTCATCCCTATGCCCCACTTATCCAGACCTTAGGGTAACTCACCTGGAGTATTCCTGTTGCTTCCCAGCCGGTCTCCCCACCTCTCATCCATCACTCCCCCTCCAGTCCATCCCACACCCGAGGCCCCACCAGTTTTTATAGTTCTGGCCATATTGTATCACTTTTTTATGCAAAAACAGAAATGGATCCCCATTTTCAAAAAGTGAATTAAGACTCTACCCAATTTAATTCCAGTCTTTTACAACCATGCTTTTATGACCTTCCCCCTACACATACTCTGTGATCCAACTCAAGACCCAGTGTTTTCCAAACACACCCTGTGGTTTTCTCACTGATGTGTTTTTTCATCTGATGTTCTAACTGGAACTATCCTTGTCACTAGCCTTTTTATAGATCTTTTGTTTTGTGTTATTAATACTCTCTTGAAATAATCAATTAAAAGGCCTTTTGGGGAAAAGCTCCCAGTAGCAACATATGTATATTTGCAATATAATAGGTAACATGCTTTTCAGAATCAACATGGAAAGGACAACTGGTCTCCTTTCATTTAAAAAAAAAAAAAAAAAGTGGCACAAGAGACTGCAGGTAATTTACCAAAACAACAACAACGACAGCAGCAACAACAACAACAACAAAAACAAATAGAAGGCATAAATTGCCAACTAGGTATATAGAGCTAGCAATATAAATGGATCAAATCTTTCTCAGGACTATCACGAATGGCTGACTGAGTTATTCTCTGTTTAAGATCTCTAGGTATAATGGAACCCATATCATGATTGCCCTTGACTCACCAAACTGTGTTCTATAAAGGATACCTTCAAAAAAATTCACGTGAAGTTGTCATGTGCTTGTCAAGCTGTCTCCCCAGGGTGCTGTGCCTATTTATAGGGGACACCCTTTCCTCATTCATACAAATGTGCAGTATGGGTTAGCAAGACTTTGACCTTTCTAGATCAGAAGCCCTAGAAATATGTATAATCTTTCGAGGAAATTTTATCCTAAGGAAATAAATAAGGACATGTATCACTATTTTACTTAAAATCATTTGTAATAACAAAGTATAGCAAAATTTTTGGTAGATGTCCAAAGGTAGAGACCAAGGTCAAATAAATTATGCTAGCGTTCTGAAGTGGAATAATATACTGCCATGGAAAGTATATAGGAGAAAATTTAGTGACATTGAAAAATACTCTTGATCTGCTTTTATATTACAAACGTGTTTAAAATAATATATAATCTAATTTCAAATATATAAATATACATAAACACACAGAAAAACCTGGAATATCAGATATATGTAAAATGTTTGATTATCTCTGGGTGGTAGGATTGGAAGAGATTTTTAATTTCTTCTCTGTTTCAATTAGACATAATGAGCCTGAGTCACTTTGCAAAAGGGAAAAAAAAAGATAAAAAGTAGCGCAGTCTTACATGGCCCTTCTTCCATGAAGCCTTTGTTTACTTCCTCATCTTGTGCTCCTTTGAAGCCTGGGAGCACTTGGGTTGAACCTCTGTCATGATACATCTTATTCCACCTTGCGTGTAGATATCAGTGAGCAATTACCCCTTAGCTTGGCATTGCTCCTTGAGGTCCAGAACTCATCGTTGTCTGTTTTTTAGTGTCTGTAATTTAGGTGTCTGACAAATACTTACTAGGTTGAATCTACTGTAAGTAGAACAAGAGTGCAGTGAGTGGTATCTGTAGATAACTAGGTGCAAAGAGGTGAGAGCTTTTTTCTGGTAGAATGGGGTGGGCTTCAGGTGATAGGTAGATACCCAGAAGTTCTGACAGCAGGTACCAGTGTGACAGAAGAATTATCCCAAAGAATCTCAAGAGGTCACATTTCTAACCTAGGATTAGCATAAGCAGATGTATCTTGTAGTACCTGCCTCAACCAAGTCCAGTGCATTGTGTCAGAGGGCTGAAATTTGCCGATGAAATGTGACTCTCGAAGAGAGCTGAGCACAGTAGAATCGACTTCACCGAGGAAAATCTCACAGTAAGAATAGCTTCAAGCCTGGGATGGCCCAGTTTAGGAAAAATCAGAAATCAACGTTTGTGTGTCGTGCTCTCCCGGTTTTTACAGTGCAAAAATTCATTTCACTCAGCAAGAGTATAGAATTATGTGATTTATTAAGCTATCCCCTCCCCATAGGAGCGTAAGTGATGATTTTTGTGGTTAGTGGTGATGAGCAATTAGCTGAAGAAAGGTGACTCCTGTTCCAAGCCTCCTTCCACGCATCCTGGGTTTTGGTCCAAGTCTAAGTCTGTGAAGTTTACAGAAATCCATCTAGAGCCATGTCTTTTGAATTCCAGTTGAGCAGCTTTCTCAAGAGCTGCTACCAGGCTCATTTGCTCAGCAGCATTTTCTCATTTTCTAGCTTAAAAAAAAGAAAAAGCCAGGACTGAATGTGATAAAGTTTTAGAAAAGAGTAGGAGATAATATACATGAGTTCTTCCAGTGTAGATTGCTGTGGAGTTCTGTGACAAGCATCGTAGATGGTGTTCCACCTTGGCGCTCAGACTACAGTACTGCTTCCATTGTTTTGAAAGTAGTAAAATAATTATAGAGAGATAGGGGGAAAGTAAACTGAGTGTGTAAAAGGTTTCAATAAAATGAGGAAAACCACCCTTCCTTAGCATCTCAAGTGAAGCTAAAGATCTTAAAGGAAGGGGACTGGTCCAGAGCATTCCTGAAACCACAAGAAAGTAGGACAGTAAGGTAGATGTCTCCTGCTAAAGGTACACACTTTTCAGAATGGCCTTTTATGGGTTCTACGCAAGGGTGCTGAGCAAAGTTTGATATGCCTGATGTTGCGTTGCGTGCTGTACCAAGAATAAGACACACTTCCTGCCTTCACAGTGTTTGTAGTCTAGCAGAGGAAACGCATAAGCTAACTCAGCAATTTTGAAACGAATGTTGGTAAGTGCTTGATAACAGTATGCACCAGGGGCTCTTGGAAACACCCGTGTGTTGGGGGTTAGGGGCAATCTCTGAGGAAGTGATATCCGTCTCGAGACTTGAAGAACAATATGAACAAGGAAGCATGAAGAGTTCGTGTAGAAGAGTTACAAAGGGACAGTTTTATAGACAAAAGTCCAGACGCAAGAGATTGTGGCCTGTTCTGTTCCTTTATGAACGTTTAGGGGAGGGAGGTAGAGATAGGGGAGGATGGAAGAAGGCTGAGGGTGTAGACAGAGGCCAGATCATAAAGTGCCTTATAAAGCAGTTTCGGAGTTTGGAATGAGTCCTAATGGCAGTAGGGAAGATGGAATATGAAGGAGGGCTGGCAAAGTAGCCTGTGTGGAGAGAGGAAGAACTGAAGACTGCCCGGGATATGCAAGATGCAGAGTTTATGTTAAACAACTCAGGGAGAAAGCAGGCTGGACTGGAAAAGATATTTGAGGCCCAGCTTATCTTTCAATGTGCCCGAAGCTTGTGTCTCTCAAGTGATTTCCCAGCTTAGATCCTCTACTAGGCATAGTTGGGGAGCTTGTCCAAAACTATGGCCAACCATGCCCTCAGCAAGTGTCTACTAAGAGAAGCCAAACAACATTTGGAAAATCTTTACAAATACGTGAAGAATTTGCTGTCACACAGACACCCCTCTGGAGCTTTCAGCTGCAGTGGCCGGTAGGTAACAGCATAAGGGAGGGAGGGTGATTCTTCCATTGCAGTGCTGTCTTGTCCAGAACCTTCTGATTCATACCCGTTGGCACACCCCAAAGATGAGTTAGCTAATTGCTACCATGTGAAACTCCAACAGGGACTTGAAATTTAAGTACTTTCATGTGTTCCTCCTGTGCCTTTTTCCATGGGAGTAGGGTGTCCAAGATCGGGACATACCTGACAACTTTCTCTTTGATTCATGAGGCAAAATAGAGCGAAACCTGTGCCAGAGCCAGAGCCAACCTCAGTGGCAGTAAGACCAAAGTGATATTGTAGAAGACACAAAAGCATTTCAGAGTAACCAGTCCAAATTTAGGAATAGCAGAGGAGAATTTCTCTGATTCTTATTTGCACATCCAATAAAAGAGGCTTTGGAATTTCAATTGAAAGTGACAGTTGGGAAGTATAATGTACTTTTGTTAACCATGTCTTTTAGGAAGCAGGAACAGAAAAGAGTATTTTCCCTCTGCCTGAACCACAAGATTTCTTTCTGGCTTCCCAAGTCAAGTTTGAAGACCTCATAAAAGATTTGAGAAAACTGAAGAGACAACTAGAAGGTAACAGGAACTGTTCTGTTATTATGATAATAGCTAAGCTTTTTTTTTTTTAATGAATGAAGAGGATTATTTATGTCTGGTTCACGGGATGGAATTGGTGCAGAGCTCAGCTATGGTAACACTGCAGCCCTCGTGAGACTTTCCATCTCTTAGGCTCTATTTGGAGGCACTGTATTTGCATATCCCTTTCTTTTATTAGTGTTATTTTGTGCTTTTTATATCGACATCTTTTACATCTACATTTTACAACATATAACAGATAGTCATCTTACTAATAACAGCAGCAACCCTTCCTTGAATGCTTTCTGTTGTCTCATATAATTATTACAACAACCCTAGTAAGCAGGAACTATACTAACTCCATTTTGCAGATGAGAAAAACAGGGTTTAGGGAAGTTAGGTTCGCACAGCCCGTGAGAGGCCCATTTACTGGGCTCTCATCAGGCCTATCTGATTAGAACTCATGCAGTTTCTAAGCTAGTTGACTATGCTGCCTTATACGTATACCACATGCGTACACACATACTCACCCGTGCACACCGCCCCCCCCCATATACTTGGTTTATGTATATGAGTCTAATGAAGATGGCAGGACCCATCGTAAGCAGTCTATTTTAGTTGAATTTACATTTTTAATTATTCACAACAAAATGCTGACAGCCCTTTCTGGCTTTTTGTAAAAGGTGAAACTGTGTCTCTCTTGAGCAGGAATTTTCCTTTGGCGTTGCTCGAGTCCTGTGTTTTCACTGTGGAGACATCTCCTTATCCAAGTATATAAATACGTGCATTGGGCCTTATGTAAGTCCAACTGTAGAGCTGCACAGAGGATTTAGGGAGCGTGCTAATGTGGAAATGGAGCGCAGAGTGCCAAAAGGAGAGTTTGAGGAAATGAAGAGCTTGAACCAGGAATATTTTTACACTAAGACATAAAATAAACATTTTAAAAATGTTTATTGTGAAAGAGTGCTCAGAAATCCAAGTCTGAGATGGAGAGAGCAGCCTGGAAAGGGAAGTGAAGTGGGACAGATCTGGTGGCAGGGAGAGAGCCATTTAGTTTTTACTCTGGACATAAAACTCGCTTAAATAAGGAGAGTGGTTACAAGTGAATATTTCTACCTTGTAAATTATTTTTAAAGGAACATGTAGCTTTTCTTTTCCCCTCCCGTTGATGTGGTCAAGAGCATGCATTCAACCTAGTGGATGCTTCGTTTAGGAATATGATATATGAACCTGCAGTTATTCTTTGCCCTCTCCTAAAACACCGCCGGTTGTATCCTTGCCTAAGACGAGGGGCTTGATTCTTACTGTCATAAAACTGTGTGAGCCATCCCTGTGGCAGTTTTTCCTGGCACTCTCCAGGGGCAGAATTAGCGCCCAGGCCGGCCCTCAATCTGGCTGCAAGGTTCGCTGCAGCTAGGAAAAGTCATGCTGGTTCATGCTGCGGCCGCCCCTGAATACACATCCCCTTTGGTCTCCTGGCCCTTTGCCCTCCTGTGGCGTTTTTCGAGAAGAAACCTGATGTACGTGGGATCTTTCCTCTTCTCCTGCCTTCCTTCCTGGGGCTGCCTCTCTCGGGCATCCTGGCTGGGCCACCTCCCTTTGACGTCTGCAGGTGTTTGGCGATTCATAACCAAGGGATGACAAGAGTGAATTGGGAGGACAGTAGAGAGGCAGGTGTTCCCACAAAGGCTCCCCCCTTTGGTGCACCTTATTTTCTGCAAGGGGATCCCAGGTGCCATTCCACATCTCTCGGTACTCCACTGACCCTTGTCCTTAGTCAATTTTAAGGAACTGAAAGAACTTCTGAAGCTGGAGGACCTCCCTTAAAATGAAGGAAAACCAAACATTGCCTCAATAGTTTTTTCTTCTTTGGATTGGACTACACCAAAAGATGTGAGGTACCACAAGGCAAGAGGGAGAAGTGGGACTCCGCCCCCTGCCCCCACATTGGATATTTAAACAAAAATGCCCTGCTAATCTTTAGAGATGCCAGTGTTTTTAACACATGAAAGGTACCTAGTAAATATTTAAAGAAAATACAGACTGTTGGTTCTCTAATGAATTTCTTTTTCTCCTAAATGCCATCTGGCAAGATGGCCAGAGTCGTGGCGGTCCGTTTCATCTCCTTTCCCATTCAGTTTCCACGTCCTTTTCCATAAGGCCTTGGTGTGAGCCTAGATTGAATGTTTAATTGAAGAGGACATAATTTTCACACATACAGCAAAGATTTGATGAGGCTTTGAGGTTTATTGTAGCCATTAAAATGTCGTGGCTGCTGGCAAAACCCCAGAAAATGTCTAAAGCTAAACCAGATGTGATTAGCAAATTTCAAGACGTCTCAGGCCCCCTTTCTCCAGGCAGGCACAGCCCTTGAAAAGAAAACTGGTTTGAACCACACCTTAGCAATAGGGTGTGAATTAAACTAGAGTTTGTTGGTTGTGCAAATATCACTGATAAAGATAGATGTGGCCAGTAAGCATCTTTCATAGCAACAAGACCTTTGCAGAGCACTTTTATGTAAGCAAACAGAACAGGTAGTTGTTAATAGTATCAGCTACAGTTTACTGTGCAACTATTACCTATCAGATGTTTTACATAATCATCTCTTTTAATCTTTACAATGACCCTCTGAAGCAGATATTATCAGTGTCTCACAGGAGGAGGCAACTAAAGTTCATGGTGCTCACATAATTTGCCAAGTTCCAGGTGATGACCTAGCCACGTTTTGAAGCTAGATAGGACTCTAAGGCATGCACTTGTGATGCATCCTGCCTGTGACCCAGAGGTCTCCATATCTGATCACAGATCAAAACAGAAGATTAGGTATGCAAGGCATAAAGCCTCATGAAGCTACCAGGGACAGAAAGAGAGTTCCTGAGTGCACGCATATGCACATGCACACACCCTTAGGGCCACACGTGTAGACCCTCAGATCAGAGAGAGACAGGAAAGAATTTACTTCGGGCTGGGGATGGAGAAGGGAAGACATATGGGAGAGGTGGGTCATAAAAATGAATAGACACATACACACGCAAAAGTGAACAAAGTTATTGTATAGGGTTAAGAACTCGGGCTTTGGTATCAGATGATGTACTTTTTACTGGCTTGGTAGAAGCAAGGTCTTGTCAGGTAACAAAACCATAAAGAGGGTTAAATGAGACAATTACAGTGCCTATGTCAGAGGCAGTAATGAATGCATGGCCCGTTAGCAAAGAAAACTTCAGCAAAGCTGATTAGGGGTATGTTCCTTTTCCTGGAAAATGTACACCTGGTCAAATCAGGCCCATATCGCTGAGAGGCCTACTGGATGAGTTTGTGGAGAATCTGATTCCCAGAGCACTTGTGCTCTCTTCTCTACCTTGTGGAGACAGAACCAAATTCTTGGTGCTTGGGAACATGTTCCATATTTTGTTTACTGTTCTATATCCCTTAATGAGATAATAATTTTAACTCCCCTAATACCATGATAAGTAATAATTAGGAAAAAACAAATGATAGGAAGAGTTGCTCTCCTTCTTATTCGTTGACCTTGTTTGCTGGCCAGAACTCTCAAGGTATTCTTACCAACCCATATGTGGTAGGCAGAATAATGGCTCCCAAAAATGTCCAGACCCTAATCCCTGAAATATATTACCTTACATGGCAAAAGGGAATTCTGCCAATGTAGAGATGGGGAGATTATCTTGGACTATCCAAGTGGGTCTAATCTAATCACATGGATCTTTAAAATGAATCTTTAAAAACTGAGAATTTTCCTTGTCTGTGGCCAGCAGGAGATAGTACAGTAGAACGATCAGAGAGATGCAGCGCTGCGGGCTTTGCAGATGGAGGAAGTGGGCAACGGACGAAGGAATGTGGGAAACCTCTAAAACTAGAAAAGGCAAGGAGCAGATTCTCCCCTGGAGCCCCCAGCAGGGAATGGAGCCCTGTCAACACACCTTGATTTCAGCCCAACAAACCCCTGTTAGACTTCTAACACATAGAACTATGAGGTTATTACGTTTGTGTTGTTTGAAGCTACTTAAGTTTGTGATGATTTGTTAGAGTAGCAATAAGAACAAAGGTACTGTGCAATGTATCCTTCCTGATTGTGCCAGTTAAGCCAGTGAGACACACACACACACGCACACACCCCATTGCTGATGCCATAAGATGTACGATTTCTCAAGTAGGGGCACTCCCCAATGTGGCACGGAATGTGAATTGGTGCTCTCTGACAAAGAGTCTATAGTCAAATAAACCCAGAGCTGCTCTCTACTAAAATCATGTCCTAGAGATTCACGGTGCACATGAGCTTATTTAAAGGCTCTGGGAAGTCCTGAGGTGAAAAAAACAAAAATGGTTCAACTCTGTTCAAAGCATTTCTCAACTTAAAACCTAATACATTGGTTTTTCTTTAGTATTCTTTCACTGAGTACTTAGTAATGTGTTGCAGAACATGCAGTCTGTGAGATACAGTTTAAGAAAGGATGTTGATATTACTATCACATTTTTAATATAAAGAACACTGTTGTTCATTCAGTGGTCACTATAGGGTAACAATAGGAGGAGCTGTGATGCACAATTATGACCTACGCCCTTTACTACTGCTCTCCGTTATCCTGGCTACACTCTCCCCCCCCTAATTTGTTCTCCATGGACACAAATAGAATTGGCCAAATCCTCTCTGATGTCTTGATGCCTAGAAGCCAAAAGGAATAACTTTAGTGTCATTCAAAATTACTCTGGCATCACCAACCCCAAATCCATATTGATTTGATATGACCCTCTGGTAGTATTTTATTATGAAAATTTCACTGTGGCTATGAAAGTGGGAAAGCTGAATTAATTTTTGGTTGCTGGAAAATGAGACAGGAACTCTTCAGATAGCTGTTGAGAAGTCAGCATGTTCAGAAGAGTTGAAGAACAAAATTAAGTCACTCTTATTAGCTAACAGTAGTTACTCAGTAGCCCCTATCATTGAAAGTAGGCTATTTCATCAACTAGCTATATACTTAGTCTTGCCTTGAAAACGATGCATTATTAGCCCTGTTATCCTGTAAATAAATTGGGAAAATGTAATTGGTAGTTAGCCCTCAGTGTAAGATATTCAAACTTGTTTGAGAATGTTAGCTGAGATGCAAGTGTGTGTGTGTGTGTGTATGCGCGTGTGTGTGCGTGCGTGCGTGCGTGTGTGTGTGTGTGTTTTAAGATAACTCTCATGATGTCCTTTTCTCTAAATATTTAAGAATACATATTTGAACATGTCCTTTCTTTTGAACCATTTAGAAATATTTGGGAATACAGCAGTTTAGGAAAGGCAAGAGCCTCTGTTGACTTTTTGATATCTGTTATTACTCTATAAATGTTTATCCTATAAATATTTATCCTAAAATGTTAACTTTTTTTAAGCTTTCTCTAAATGAGATGCCGTGTAAAATGCATAGTCCAGGCATTCAGTAACTGCTAAAAATCTTCATTCAAAGTTTGAATGTAGCAGTATTTCCAAACTAACTTTACATTAAATACATCTGTCACATCTTTAGGCATTTTCAATCCCAACGTCCTTATTCTGATGGAGCGACCAAATTAGCTCAGAGCCATCTTGATGAGCCTCTGTTTTGTACAACACTAGGACCTGAACATTCTACTTCAAAATATAAAGTACAGGAGAAAACTAATTCATATATACATGAAAGTAACAGTTCAAGAAAGAGAAAGAGAGGGGCTTTTTATTGTAGGCTTTTGTTGTTGTTTTTGTTTATAGATTTCCCAAACTAGAGTCAATATATCTTCCAGATATAGAAGGCAGATTGAATTCATTCATTTAGCTCTAATCCCTGTTAAAGGTCCACCCCAAAATTAATACTCATGTTTTTTAGAGGCATACAGTCAATACCAGTATAATCAGCTAAAAGAAGAGGAATTAAGGAGGGAACCACACACATCTACACATAAAAGCAGGCAATGAGAACATTTTTACCTGGCAGTTTCTCATGGCCCTGGGCAGAGCCTGATGTAGAGGCAATCGTTTAGCTATTTGGATATGTACATGACATTTTTTACAATTAAAACTAGATTTAAAAACATAAGCTATAGTCAACTCTCAGTGATAGGTAGGTAGATTAGTAAGATTAAGGATTAGCCACAGTTTTTTCTTTTAAAGTTAATATATTTTTTTAAAGATTTTTTATTTATTTGACAGAGAGAGAGACACACACACAGCGAGAGAGGGAACACAAGCAGGGGGAGTGGGAGAGGGAGAAGCAAGCTTCCCGCTGGGCAGGGAGCCCGATGCGGGGATCGATCCCAGGACCCCGGGATCATGACCTGAGCCGAAGGCAGACGCTTAATGACTGAGCCACCCAGGTGCCCCGTTAATATATTATTTTTAACAATCAGTGAGTCAGCTATACTATTTACATGCTGGAAACTACATTGTAAGCAATAGACTACCTATTGTTTCTCCTGCAAGGTAGAAACAACCCTATTCTCTGCCATTTAGCTCATTTAATATAATGAACAAATTAACTGTTTGGGCAAATACGTTGATGAGCTAGTATTTGTGAGGTGCTGGAGGTGAGGTGTGTGAGGCAGGATTTGAGGCTCTGAGCACTGATGGCATCAGGAAGGGAAGCCGCCTGCAGGAGAGCTGGCGTCCCCAGTAATGGAGTGAGCGATGTCAGGAGAGAAGAAGGCAGGAGGGCTAATCAGCAGAACTGCCCTTCATCTTGCCCTTGACCGAGGTTTTTTATTTTTCACATTTGGATTTGGGGTGGTGTGGAGTGTCCTTTCCTCTTCTTAATACGGTAGTTAATTAAGATTTGGCTGTGAAAAGTAAGGAGAAATGCTAATAACTGGTGTTGTGAATCAACTGATGGACAATGAATTTTGCATTATTGAGCGCAGTAGGAAGGATCCTGTCCCGACACCACTGTCCAGTTCTTTAGTGCCACTTTCAGTCACCACAATCCTCTCTGACTCCATCTTTCTCACAAGCATGTTGGTTTCTCCTCGGTCAGGAATCTACATATCTGTCCCCTGCTTGAATGAAAGTAAGGCCTTTCGCTCACTGAGTCAGTTAGTACTACTGAGCCCAAAGCAGAATGTAAGAAAAGTGATTGCCTACTGAGCTTATCTCAGGAAGCAAAGAAGATGATTTAAAGAAGGTCTGTAATGACTATTCCTTTGAATTTCCAAGAGACACAGTCAGGGGGTAGGGGGCTATAATGGCTACAGTTCTGTCCCCAGTGTGGCAATATGGGGGTATCCTTAGAGTTGCCAGATTGAATAAATAAAATGCAGGAGGCCCAGTTAAATCCGAATTTCAGGTAAATAAGACTTTTCTTTTCTTTTTTTTTTTTAGCAGGAGTAGTTCTCAAATATTGCACAGGATACACTTAGACTAAAAAAAAGATTCCTTGTTTATCTCAAATTTAACTTGGTGTTCTTTTATCTAGTATGTCTATAGAAAATTTAAAAGCCATAAGAAAGGCAACTAAAAGTTGATTTCCTTTTTATTACTGTTAAGCACTGGCAATTCTAAACAATCTCAGAGATTAAATTTTCCCTTCAAGGATGGATGGTGGACCCAGGCATGGTATGTTCCAAGGTACAGGGCATATCCATTTCCACCATCACTAATGACTATGGTTGCTGTTTAATGAGCGCTTACTAAATACCTGCAAATTTGCTCACATCATTTCTGTTTCTTAAAACTACTTCCAAGTAAGTACTACCTGCATTTTAACTGTAAGGAAGTTGAAGCAGCTTTGCTATGATGAAGCTGAGATCAGAAGCAGGTTTATCTGATTACAAAGCTCATACTCTTTGCACTACACCATGCTTTATTCTTTGACTGTTTGTAGACCCACCCCTCAGACACTAACAATATGATCTAGAATGAGAAAGCTTGAAGAGTAAGCCCCACTTATTTTTCTAGTTCATCTTCTAAAGGTATTACATGTAATAATTGGATTGGCTTTAAGCTTTTTTGGTCTCTACCCATAACTACTCAAACTAATCTACCTGTCGCAATCTCTATCCTCCTACCACTTCTCTATCAGTTTATTTTGGTCTCTCTGACACACTCTCTCTTTCTCAGTCTCTCTCTGAAAATTGCCTAGACCATGTTCTATTCCTTTATGACTCAGAAGGTAAGCACACTGGTGTGATGTGGGTAGCCAGGTGAATAGCAACGGCCACCCAAGGCAACCCGCGTGGTTTTGACTCCTTTGCTATCTGTGGAAATTAATGTAATGTGGTTCTGGCATAGATGAGAAATTAAGGGAACCTGTCAAGTCACACAGCAGAGCAGACTGTTGCTTCTATGCTCTGGACCAGCCCTGACTGTGCAGCATAAAAGACTTCTATCAAGTAGCTTTCTCTTCACAAGAGTATAAGTGTTCTTTAAGAGAGAAAGAAAAGAAAAGAAAAAACTAGATCTCGCCATGAGAATGAATGTTCTTTTTTGTTTTTGCGTTTGTTTTTTTTAGAGAGGGAAGGGAAAGAGAGGGGGCGGTGGGGATGGGGCAAAAGGAGAGGGAGAGAGAGAATCTTAAGCAGGCTCCATGCCCAGCGCAGAGCTCAACATGGGGCTCCATCTCACAACCCTGAGATCATGACCTGAACCGAAATCAAGAATCAGACACCCAACCGACTGAGCCACCCAGGCGCCCATGAATGTCTTCTTTAATTACTCACTGAGCATGGTCTATAAGCAGTATGGCTCTAGTGAGGAGAGAAGGAAGACTTCCAAAGACTTTTGGAGGACTTGTGAGAAAGATGTCCAGTTGAAAGCTCATTTGGATTGAACACTCAGGTAGGATTTCAGTTCCTCCTGAAAATTATTTTAAAGATAGTAAACAGAATTCTTTGGAAGCGTAAAGTCAAGAGCACAGAATGAAAGAGAAAACCATAACCACAAAATTTCAGAAGCTTAAGAAATAGATGGACAAGTGGTAAATGAATCCGCCAAACAATAAAGTGGAATTCTAATCCAAGAGTGGAGAAAGGTGAGAGCAATCCGATTTTTACCACACGATTCATACATACCACAAATTCATATGCAAATTCATACATATACATAAACATTCATATATAGTCATACATAAGTAAATCAATGAAATCATTCAAGAAAATTTCTCAAAATGATGGACACAAGTTTCTAATTTTAAAAGGCCCAAAGAGGGGTGCCTGTGTGGCTCAGTCGGTTAAGTGGCTGCTTTTGGCTCCGGTCATGGTCTCCAGGTCCTGAGATCGAGCCCCATGTCGGGCTCCCTGCTCAGGGGGGAGTCTGCTTCTCTCTGCCTCTCCTCTCCCACCCCGCCCCATTCATGCCATTCTCTCTCTCTCAAATAAATAAAATCTTTAAAAAATAAATAAAATAAATAAAAGGTCCAAAGAGATTCCAGCACAATGGAATAGAATAGATCCACACCATTGTTAGAACATTTCAGAATACTCAGATCAAAAAGAAAAGCTTGTACGCTTCTAGAAGGAGACGGGGTGAGATGTGGAAATAAATTACCCAGAATCAGGAAGCAGAATGGCTTCAGACTTTTCAACAGCAGCGCTAGAAGCTAGAAATGGTTCAGAATTCTGAAGGAAAATTATTCCCAGTCCAGAATTTTATATACACCAAATTATCAATCAAATATGAAGGCAAATGAAAAGTTGTTTTCAAACATGTAAGTTATCAAAAAACTTATCTCCCATGCAACCATCTTCAGGATGCTACTAGAGAATGTGCTTTATCATGAAGTGGGAAGACAAAGGTGACAGGAAATTACAGATCCAGTGGACAAGGGAGGTGAAGAGTTACTCCAGGATAGACGGCCTAGGATGATAGCCAGGCACAGAGAGCAAACAGTCCAGATTGGGTTAGGTCAAAAGAATCATGGAGAAGATCCTTGAGGGATATGCAATTCATGTATCTGATGTATCCTGAATGTTTTGACAAGAGTTTCACAACTAGCGACAACTTTGGAGTTCATTTAGTGATAAGCACATAGAAAACAGGGAATTAGGAAAAAAAATAGTACGAGGGTGAGAGTGAGGGAGTTTGAGGAGGATGTTTAGCAAAGGCAAATTAGAATTCATGAATCAGCTGGGACTGGGAGCTGGTTTTTGCAAAGTCATACTGGTGTTCACAGGATACTAGTGTGGTCCAACCATGGTATGCTACACTGCGGGGGGCTCCTGTGTGGTGGGTGTGGGGGAAGGAGAGAGAATTACGTCATCTATACTGCAGAAGAAGAAAGAAATCCAAGAGTGCCGATAGGAGCTTGGGAGAGACTGGAAGTTAAGTGCTGAGCTAATCGGATCAAATTGGCACAAGTCGCCGCCTCTGGCGAGGAAGAACTGGGTGAAATTTGTGGATGGAAATGGGGAACTGCTTTTCCTGGAGCACATAGGATACGTGGGTGCTTTGAACTCTGTGCAGGTGCAACTTTGATAGATACACCAACACAACAACAACAACACACCAAAGCATTTGTAATTTCTCAGGGTCAGAAGCTGGCATATGGAAAGTAGGCTTAGCTTGGGATTCAGGAGATGCAGTTTAAACATTTAGTTCTACATCTTATGCACCGCACGAGAAGCCATTGCAACTCTGACAGGTCACTTAAGCTCTGTGCGCCTCAGGTGAGATGCTGTAGTTGATCGTCCTAGCCTGCCCCACTCCAGGGATGCTGGCTGGGTCAGAAGAGCAAAAGTCGGAGGAAGTACTTGGGGAAGTGTGGGAGGTTTACTTTAAACTCATTCAGAAGCCATGCAATCCGCAGTTTGCTCAACATGTCTTGGTATGCCCAAGAAGGAGGGGGGGCGGGTAGTGCAGGAATCAGCCATTAGGACTGCGTGGCTAATTTATCACCTTTAAGGAAGCTCCAGAAGACATGACTTGAATGACTATTGACCATGCCTAATTTATTAGCTCTTTCCTCCTTCGCGGCCCATTTGTCCGAGGCAATAGTTTTGCTAAGCCTGAACTCTGGAAGGGGGCTGGGTACATTAGCCAGAGCCCTGACTGTGTTGCCATGGTGTTAAAAATATTTAGTTTTGCAAGCGAAGTTTTAGAAATAATAAAAGAAAAACTTTTGCTTCGATTTATTTTTGTAAAGCGATTTCAACCAAACAGACATGAGGGCCTGGGGTAAGTACTTCAGGAAGGCAGTGGGTGTAAAATGTTGATCAGCGTGGTGACTTCTGATGCAAAGCATTCAATTAAGTGCAGCGTGGTGGGTAAAGGTCACCCGTTTCCCAAACGGAATGCCTTCAAAGACAAGTCGTACAGAAAGGAGAGAGGATACGGAAACTGAAACCTGATTCATTCGTTTAATTAATGGAAAAGAAGTTTGTGTTTTCCTTTGAAGCCGCGGTTGTGACATCTCTAGGTGGGAAGGATGAGTTATGTCCCACTGGGGTCCTCCTCTCAGCTCTCCCTCTGCTTCTACCCTTTGTTTATAAATCAACACAGTTAATAGAATTTGTTTTTCTTTTCTCTGACAAGAAACGTAAAACACTGAAATGAAAGCTACTGTCATGAAACAGGCTGAGTCACGGGCCTTGAGTTCAGATCCTTGCTCCACAAGCCATGAGACCCTTGGCTCATCGTGTCATCCCTCCACAGCTCCATGTCCTCGTGTAGAAAGGCAGGTGTCACTGTCTGTCTTGCTGATTGAGAGGAGGGGCCGGGGTCATATGAAGGAGATCCCTTCGCAGGATACCAGCAAAATGTGGGGCACCTGGGTGGCTCAGTCGGTGAAGTGTCTGCTTTCAGCTCAGGTCATGATCTCTGGGTCCTGGGATTGAGCCCCACATCGGGCTCCCTGCTAAGCAGAGAGTCTGCTTCTCCCTCTTCCTCTGCCCCCATCCACCCCACTCCACCTCCTGCTGATGCTCTCGTTATCTCTCTCTCACACAAATAAATAAAATCTTTAACAAAACAAAAAAATCAGCAAAATGTATAATACTTTTCCCTGATTCCCTTTATGCCCTCATTTCTGATATCTAGTCCAAGAGCAAATCTTGTTGATTCTCTCTCCAAGACGGGCCTTGCGTCCGTTCAGTGCTCTCCATATCCACGGCACATTTCTAGTCCAAACCAGCACCTTTTCTCACCAGGGTCCCTGCTTCCATGCTTGCCCTCCCTTTAATCCAGTCTCTGCTCATCAGACAAGTCAGGCCACCTTGTTTCATATTCATAGCTCTTGGAATAAAATCCAACCTCAAAACCCATCACCGTGCCTTCCAAGTTTCTCCATGGTTTGACCACTTCTACCTTTGCTGTCTCAGCTCATGGCACCCCACCCCCTCCTGGCCACTAAACCCCAGCCTCACAGGCCTGTGTGTTCCAACCCAATAAGGTTGTTTCTGCTTTAGGACCCTCGGCCCAGAATGCCCTTATATTAAATATTCCCATGGCTTGGGCCTTCCCTGTTCACCCAGACTATGGCAGCCACTGTGAACAGTGACTCTGCATTAGGACTCCCCATTTTGATAGGGCTGTTATTTTCTATTTTATTTGTAAATGTTTCCCTGCCCTCCCTCAGCCCCTGCTCCATGAAGGCAGAGTTCTAATGACCTTTTTAGTATTTCTACCTACTGTGTCCGTCAGTACCTGCCACAGAGTTGAGTGGATGAACGAGCAAATTAATAAATGGTAGAAAACACTCAACTTCTTGCTATTAGTGAGAAATTAGATTATTTCCTTATGGGCAAAGATGTCAAATGAGCATAAATAGGTAGAAACTTTAGGGAGATGTATTTTAAAACTGTACAAAGGGAGAACTCATGGCCGTGAGAGATAGTGGGTGCCTTCCCCTCTTCTGATTGGAAGATTGTGTTACCGTAAGTGGGTAGGGTGGCACGGTGCCATTAGGAAGGGGGTTTGTGCTAGATGATGCTGAAAGTGAATTTCAACTCTGAGTTTCTAAGACGATTATTACTATGCTATTTCAGTGTCTTCTACAGTTCTTATTCAGTAAGGGTTACTGGTTTCTCCCCTAGACTTTGTTAATTGAACAGCTAAGAATCCCTGGAATTCTGGCCACTGACGGGATATAGGATATAAAAGTCAACTGTAAAATTATATCAGGTTTGGATCTCGGGTATTCTCTTTCTAAATGGCTCTCAAGGATCTGCTCTTGAATTAACCCATGCCTCAAAAATCCTGGCATTGATACCACCTAGAAGTAATCATTAGAGTAGAACTCTTATCCAGTGTGGTCAGTTCATGAAAAAATTTGGCCCAATTCAAGAATCATAGAAAATGATACTTGGGTCCTTTAATCTTTAATTTAAAACAAGTTAAATATAGCATCATTCCCACACCTTTTTAAGAATGAACTTTTTATTTTTCGTTTGGAACCGTGTTAGGTTTACAGAAAAGTTGCAGCGATAGTAGAGAGTGCTCATAGAGCCCTTATCCAGCTTCCCCAGTGTTATTCTTATGTTAACAACATCTTACATTGTTGTGATGTATTCATCAAAAGGAAGAAACTGGCACTGATACATTTCAATTAACTAAATTCTGGTATCTCTTTGGATTTCACCAGTTTTTTCCACTAATGTCCTCTTTCTGTTCCAGGACCCAAACCCAAGTACCACATTGCACTGAGTTGCCATGTCTCCCTTGTCTCCACTGTTCTCTCATAGCTACAGTTAACAGCAATATTTTAGCTGCTTCGACTTAAATTTGCAGAAATAATGCTTTTTTGCACTCATATTGCTACAGTGCACCATTAAGCATTAAATTATGTAACTACAGGGGCGCCTGACCGGCTCAGTCGGGAGAGCAATGTGACGCTCGATCTCGAGGTTGTGAGCTCAAGCCTCACATTGGGTGTAGAGATTCCTTAAAAATGAAATCTTAAAAAAAAATTTTTTTTTAACTGTGTTGTTAAAAAGAACAACTTGCATAAACAGGTTTGGAAAAAAAAAACAACTGTTCTTGAACGGGATTCTACTCAACGGTGGGGAGCATTGCTCAGGGAAGCCAGAGAGTGGCCTTTCAGCTGCAAGCTTTCAGCGTGCTGTGGGAACCAGGCAGGAGGAATAGAAAGTAGCATTGATTTGGCAAGTCCATTAACGAAGTGCCTTTTACATTCCAATTTGAAAAAAAAAAAAAAAAGGAAAGAGGTATTGGTGTAGTTATAATGGTAATACCCCACCTATTTAGGTAGCCTCATCCTTTGAAGCGGTTAGGGCAGGCCAGCATAGCGGAGAAGATGGGTCTCCAAGATAGGAAGCAGAATGGCTGGCCTAGAACTTGCGTCTTTTGATTACTGAGCCAGAGCTGATGCTACATTAACCATAAACTTGTGTTAGGTCAAAACATTTCTTCACAGAAAGAGATTTGTGGGTGGTTTTGTGAATATCAAAATATTTTCCTGCCCAAGTAAATTGTGTATCTTGGACCCTGTGGAAGATTCACAATCCACAAATGGATTCTTTTCATGTCAGACAGTGAAATGAGTGAGGTTGGAGGGAGACCTCTTCAGCCCCAGTGAAGGGGACTGGAGTTTTTGCCAATGTCCTTATCTCTTCCAGATTTCTTCCCAGATTTCTTGGCCTCAGCACATGTCTAAAAATGGATAGAGGTCATGGACTGTGACTCTACTCTTTAGGTACCCATGGAGAGATCAGTGACCTGCCTGGGAGCCGCAGCCCTGCTCTGGGTCTCCTCTGTGCCATTTAATAACATAACTTCCAGCTCACCTCCCCTGGGCTTCTGTTTCTCCATTTAATATGAAGGGGTCCCACTGGTGGCACTGAGTAATTTTCAGCTTTCATTGTCTTGTTCCTTAACTTTCATGGTTATTTCACATTGTTTCTAGAACTTCCCTGTAGATGGTTGGGGTCGGAGCCTGGATAGCACAAGGCCAGCGGGTCTGACATTCCTGGGTTCAGAGTCTGACTTTACTCATCCTTACCTAACAAAAGGGATAATAGCGGGACTGAGCTCATAGAATTCTTGTAAGGAATAAAATGAGACACATAAGGCAGACTAAGGTCCAAGACACCTTTGGCCATTAAGGGCCATTTGTTATCAATCATAGACTTCGAGAACTTGATCTAATTTTCAAGGAATTATTGGGTACAGAGATAAAAAGCATTATGTCCAACTCTGTGTAGACAACCAGGCATCATTAAACCAGTAACTTCCCCTGTGCCAAAACGTACAGAAAGAGGAAAGCCCAAGGAAAATCTATAATGGTTAATGTGCTAAAAGTGCTAATTTGACTGTTGTTTCTACAATGTTTTTCTTGACTGTTTTGACGAACTTTAAAAACACTAGAAAATTCCCAGGTATCAAAAAAAAAAACCCTCCAAAATATGAGGCGGGCCTTGTTTGACCTTTTCAATCAGTTCATTTGTTTAGCAAATATTTATTCAAAGCCCTGAGTTAGCTGCTAATTTTAAATAAACTAACTGAAATATCAAGTCATTTATAAACACATTTTAAGAGCAAGTGTTACCCTCATTTTCTAGGGGAGAGATGTATCCCTACTCAGTCTTCTGATTTCTCTTCTCTCACGCACAGGAATCTGTCCCTAAGAACAGTGATTAAAACTTGCTGTCTGACAGGGGTGGAGAAGGTGAGCAGAGTTTGCCCTCCAGCTAGCTGTTCCACAGATTCAGGAAAGCATTTGCAGAGCCCTTCCTGATTGTGATGTCTTAAAGAGAATCAACAGAGCTTTGCCACCTCCTGTTCAAGGCCCGAGACCTGGGAGCTACAAATACCTCATTTGTTTTCTCATCCCAGGACACATCTTTCCCCTAACGACCTGCTCTCCCCGCCTCAAATTGAGTGATTTAAGCCGGGGCTGAGTTGTTAAACTGGTATATACATTTAATGTATTCTTTTTTCTTCCTTAAAGCTATTATAAAGTTGATTGTGAATCACAATCAACGGCGTGTTGAAGTCAGTGACGCGGAGTAAAACTAAAAAGGCAGCTAAGCTAATAGGAATAATTAAACAGTTGAACACAGCCCTGTCACAAGTACCTGAGTCATCAGGAAGACAAGGACAAGTTCTCGGGGCCCCCCAGGCTGGCAGGAGCTGGCTTCACGTAGGCCTCCCTTGCCTTTCCATGACATCAGCACTGAAGACTTCAGGGAGTCTAATAGGCATTTCGGAATCTGTTATACCTAGCCTCTCCCAGGGGATGCTGCTGCTTCCTCACGATTTCTGCTGTCTCCTTTCCCCCCCATTTCAGCCCTGCCCAGAATTTCCCCTTTTCCTCTAAGAGTCCCCATCCTTCCTGACGCACTCCTACGTAGACACGTAACGAGTAACAGCCCCCCGTTAGAGACCTCACCAGCTCACCTTCTCTAACCCGCCAGGCCCTGGGATGCAGACTACAGGGACTGCTGGACTAGGAACTTTCCCTGTGCCATAACTCAACAGAGAGGTAAGATCAATGACAGGTTTACAGGAGAGCAGGACTTTAAATAGCTGAGGTCAGTGTCTGGTGGCGTCCCGTTAATACCGCGAACAGCATCCCGCCAGGCAGCCTATCGGCCACTCTGTTACCCACTCTAAGCTATTTCTGATTTTCAACTTCATTTTCAAACACATCCTAAGGAATCCTGATTCCCAGCAAACTGACAATGCAGCCCTCTTTATATGAAGCCTTGTTTATAGGCCACAATTCTCCCGACAGATTTACAAGTGTCTGTGGAGTTTTAAAAGACGATTGCTTAACAGGCATTAAGTGAGACACATAGGACTGTGTAAATATTTTAGCTGGAATAGGGGATTTTTTTTTTTTTTTGAAACGTCTGAGCCAAATATTGCATTAAATCTGAAAACAGTGGCAAACTGATTAGCAGTCGTTGCCAGCTTCATGCTTTGCCAGTGATTCCTGTAGCCAAGAATAGATACCAGAATCCAACCGCCAGTTTAGGTTGTGTGTTTTAAAATAACTTTCCATCCTTTTCTTTCTTCTTCGTATGCCTTTCCATCTTTTTTTTTTTTGTTATTATTATTTCTTCATGGTTTATCTAGATGTAAACACTCTCCAGGGTAGAAAATTACGGTTAATGTGACTAACCCAGAGAGGCCGAAGAGGGAACGTGGGCCTAGGGGTCAGAGACATTGCGGAAGGCTTGCAGCCGTCCTGGCAGAGCCATGTGGAAACAGGTTGCTTTCTGCTAATGGGGCTTATGTATCTTAATCACTGGTCTCTTTGTAGCCAAGGATTGGGCTGCTGGGAGGAAATAGTCCTAAGATCAGCGTTGTTCCCTCTGCCCCTTAACTGATTTCCTTGAATCAGGAAGAGGCAGACCTGTTGCCTTCAAGATTTATATGTATGAGAGAATCTGTCACTTAATTTTAGTAAAAACTACCGTGTAATAAGCATTTTGGCTCCAGAGGAGGTGTTTTTGTTTTTGTTTTTGTTGTTTTTAATTTAAGCATTTCTACGGGGAAACCATTTTCCTGATTTGAGCAATGGGCAGGATGTACTGCTTGGCCACACATATAATTTCTGTGAGAATGAGGCATACTATGCAACGGGGCTTTGCTCTGATTCCACCAGCAACCTCGTAGTTTTCACTAAAGACACTCCTTAACGCGATACTCGACTGGTTGTCTGAAAATGTAAGTTCTCTCTCTTCTCCACAAATGGCTTGGATTTTAATCACGTGTCCAGACCATTCAATATTGTTGCTTCGCAGGTCTGAGCCTCTTAAAATAATGTGTTTATAATTATATAAATGTATATTTCAGAAATCTGAGTGTTTAATGTAAAAACGCCTGTAGACTCCCCCCAGTGCCATTCAGATAACTCCACTGGTGTTGGCAATAGTGTAATTTACATTCAAATTAAATGGGTCGCGGAGGGCTTTTCAAAAAGGCTGCTTTCATGCGCAGGCCCCAAACCTCACCTTATATTGTGCTTAATCCCAGATTAGTTTGTACCAACTTTTGTGTGTCACCAGTCACTGTCACCTTTGAGTAAACCACTTCAAAACATGGATGGTCATCTCACTGTTTTCCATTCTAGAGTGTAATCGCTTCCACTGCAGGGACCATAGCCACTGTATCACAGTGACGGGCACAGTTCTAGCTGACGGGTAGCCAGCCACTTCTGCAAAATGGTAGAGAAGGCACAATTTTATTTTCAAAAATCTCTCGCTTTCGTCTTTCCCATTTTGGTATAATCCGTGTTGTACCAAAAGCAGTTTGGTACCATATGTATCAAGAACCCTAACAACGTTTTTCCAGTTTTACCCGGAATTCCACTTCTCAAATCTACCCTAAAGAAGCAATCTTAAATGGAGTAAGTTTTTATGGGCACAGATGTGACTTAAAGCCTGAGTCTACCTTAAGAATAAGGTAGAAGGGACTTTAGTGTTTGTTCCACTGCAGGGGCACTAATAGATAAACTGGGGGACGTTCGCTCGATGAGATTTGTTATGGCTGTTAAACACAGTGCTTGTGAATTCTGTGAAATAATATGAGAAATTATGTGTGATATCTTTAATAGGATAACGGTACATAAATTTCTGTATCAAATAAAAGTGTATAAAAATAATATAATAATATATAGAGGCAGCCCTTATAAAATTATGGACAGGGCTGTGTGATGTAGAGGCCAAGACACTTAAAAAATGGTACCCAAGTATTAAATGGTGACTGTTCTTGGTCATGGTATCAGGAATGACTTTTTTCCTACTTTTTTTTTGGTAAATATTTTTCACATTTCTTTATCTGTGTGTTAGCTTCATAATACATTTTGGAAGGGACTTGCTGCTCTCCTCCCCAAGATGGGTTCCCTTGTCCTTCAGATGCTCAGGAACTTTGTGTTTGGGGCTGCCTGCCTAAGGCTTCCCAATAATAGTCTACCTGAGATCAGAACCTTGCTGAATGTGCCTTTTTTTTCCATATAACACAACTTCCCCATCTACTGCTTGAAATCCCTAGCCTTTTCAATCCAGTCTAAGAAATAAATTTATACTAAAGTGTTAATGAATTCTTCTTTGATAGTGTTTTCTTTTTTAACTAATAGATATTCATGTCTGAAGAGATCTTCAGAACTTCTGAGAGTTAGCATCTTCAGTTCAAGGGAAAGCTTCTGGTCGTGATTTTCATGGGAACCATGCGAAGGGATATTTTTAAATAAACGGATAGATCACTTAACACCCTATAAATCAAGTCATGCCCAATCCATCTATATTTAAGCCTGGTCATGGGTAGGTGATTAATGAATATTTTTCATACTAATGTCTCACAGACCAAGGCTGCGTCTATAACCACATAATCATCACAGTGCAAATTCTGATTCAGCTGTGATGTTTGACAAGAGGGACTTTTGAATGTGCTTTAGACAATTCCGTGCAAAGGCTGTGGTCGGTGGCCTAGCTTCGCAAAGCCTTTCCAAAAGTCCTAAAGCGTGCTGGCATGTCCTCACTCGGCCCTGTCACTTCTGCTTAAATTTTTTCATGGAGAATACTCATGATCATGGGACATTAAGGTGAATTTGATCTTGGGCAGCCTCCCTCTGTGAAGTGAACCAGCATCATGGGATTCCCCTGGGCTAAAGCTTCCTGGTGGGCTTATTTTTACACAACATTCCTCTGGGGAAAGGGGCACCCAGTCTTGATCAGAGTAGCTGTAGACAATATCTTCTTGGATGGACGGATTTTCTTCATTGTTCTATTCTTTCTCTAGCTTCACTTCTTAAACAAGTGGCTACTGAATCTGTCTCTACTTACCTCACCCCTCCCCAATTTGGCTTGCTCCTTCCATCCTCCGGGTCCTGAAACTGCTTTTGAGAAGACCAGAGACCTCCATGTTGCTAGAATCAGTGGTCACTTCTCTGTCTTCTACTTGACCTTTCAACAGTACTGCACAGAGCTGACTGCTCTTTTTTTTCTTGCAGTGCTGGGATCCTCTCAGATCATGTCACTCCATACCCCTACTTTTCTATCCAGCTGCTCACCTCCATCCCTTGCTGGCCTCTCCTCCATTGCCTGTGTGCCCCAGGGTTTGTCCTGCAACCCCTTCTCTGACTACATTCTTCTATCCCAGCCATGCAGCCGAAACTGCAGGCTTTGATATATAACGGGAGTACCTAATTGACATCTCAGACTTAACATGCTCTAAATAACCCTCTTGATTTCCCTCAAACTTACTCATGACTCTCTCCCTTACTCTGGTCCTGTCTCTAGCCAAATATCCTCACAGTGAGACTTTTCCTGACCACTGTATTTAAAATGACAAGCCTCCTACTTCTCTGGCACTTTGTGACCTCCTTTCCCCCAATCAGGGTGGTTCCAGCTCCTTTGAATCAAGTTCCTTGAATCTAGTTCCTTTGAATCACAATCTAGCCACAGGACATTGAAGATCTGGGAAGAAGAACAGCTCTATGTCCCGGATGTCCAGTCAATACTATCTCTTACCACTTAACTTATCCCAGGAGACCTATGCATTCCTATCATGCTTTACTTTTATTCATCGAATTTCCTCTTTCTTCCCTCTTCCTTCATTCTCCTTGGCTGGCTAGCTAACTCCTCCTAACCTTTGTAATTGAACTCATAACTTATCTATTTTGGAGAACTTTCCCTGGCCGCCACCTCCCAACCCCAATCTGAGTTGGAAGCCCCTACCCAGAGTCCCGTGACACTGCACTATATTATAATTTGTTGGTTTCCTTGTCTGTCTCTGTTTCTAGATTCTTATGAAAATTTTTAGAAGAGAGATGACTAATAGGTCTGGTTAAATAGTTTGCCCCTCAACATTTAACATAGTGCCCTAGTGTAGATACTCAATATTTTGAACGCATGAATATTTGTATAACCCATGTATATGCATAGTAGTGCTAGAAACCACCCTGTATCCTGTGATCTAAGAACAATTTGCTCCAAAATCCCATCTCTGTAGAAAAACAAAGCTATCTGTAACATTTGACAGAAAGATGATCGGAGGGGTGCATGGGAGCACCTCTACCTCCTTGTAAGGGGGTCTTTGCTCTGTGCGAGGTCCAAACTCGGTATAAAACTCAGCCCTTTCTTTAGTATTCACAGGCCATGCCCACAGCAAGCACTGTGAGTTCAGGAGGCTTTACTGAAACTGTGGGGGTGCCCCACAGGCCAGACGTCACCAGTTCATTTATTTCTCTCTTGCTATCCTTTCTCTGTATCCATCTGTCCTTCTGAAAGAGACCCAAACTCTTCTTCCTCTCTTATGAAAGACAGCATTCCTGAAGCCAGAGTCTTAGATAACACCCACCCAAGCCCTCATCTGGTGATGGTGGGGTGCTTGACCCCAAGAATTAATCAAAGATTTGTGTTTCCAATAATAACTGTTTCCTGTCTAAGAATTCTGAATTTAGCTTTTGAGATTTAAAAAAAACTGGTGTCTCGTATCTGAATGAATGAATGTGAATGGAAATGGCATGATATCTAGTCTCCTTGTGTTTTCTCCAGCCCCTACATCTATCTACGTGGATTATACATATACACATAAAGACATATATTTTTCATATATCTGTGTGTATATACATGTCTGTGTATGTATGTGTGATACTAGAGCCAAAAGCTATCAAGGCACTAAGATCTGTACTGCATGTGTAGTGTATAAGATCTCCCTCTACTCATTTGATAATGTATTCATTTATTTAGCAAATGCTCACTGAGTATCTTCTATGGGCTAGACATTATAGTAGATGCTGGGGATAGAATAGCATGCAAAATACCCTCTTTCTGCCTAACAAGAGAGATGGTCAATCATGAAAGTTGTAATTACAAAGGAGAAATATACTGTGCTACGAGACTGTAACAAAGGAGACCTCGTTAGTGTAAAGTGGAGGGCTGAAGAGAAATACTGATGAAGTGACCTTTGAGCTGAGATCAAAAAAATGACTAACCGCTCACTAGGCCTGGTTACTAGGGGTAGAGGAGAATGTCACTGGCAAAGGAACACACTGATGGTAGGAGAGAATTGATCATGTCTGAGGAACTGGGAGAGGACGATGTGGTTAGAGCACAGAGTGTGGCCAGGACAGTAGAGTGAGCCAGCCCATGCAAGGCCTTGGAAGGGCCAATCTGTAGGAGTAATGGAAGCCACCGGCAGGTTCAAACAGGGGATTGGTATAATCTGATGTATATTTTATAAAGATCACTGACTTCACTGTGGGAACAAATCAGAAGGAGGCAAGGGTAGATGTGGGAAGACCAGGTAAGAAGGTAGTAGGGGAATGACAGATTCAAGAGCTCCTTTGGAGGTGAAACAATGGTCTAGACTTGTCACCTTGGGAGTCGCAGCTCTAGTGATGGTTACTGCAGCGTTTAGCTGCATGAGATTTTCTTGAAGTAGAGAGCATAGCATGAGAAGAAAAGAAATGGTTGAATACAGAAGGATGAGGCTGCAAAGGAGCCAAGATAGTCAGAGGTAGGAGGAAAGCCAGGAGTGGGGGCACAGAGCTAGGGGACAAAGTATTTCAGAAAGAGCAAGTGTTCCACAGAGTGGAATCCTGCTGGGCAGTGAGTCAAGATGAGATTAAAAAGCAAAAAAAAAAGGCACTGTGGGTAGGATGGGCTCCTTGGTGACTTGAGAGCATTTTCTTTGTTTCATCATAGGAATGAGGTGAATTTCAATGGGTCTGGAAGTGCGCAGTGAGTGAGAAATAGAAAAAGTGAGCCGAACCAATTTGTAAAAGATTGTTTGACTGTGAAAAGGATTAGGGTATTTATAACATAATGATTTATTTACTAAACATATAAATATTAGGAATGTCAATGTAATTCAAAGAGTTTGTGGGGTGGTTGTTATTGTTCCCTTGTTACTGGAAATGAAAAGAGGAAAGCCGTGTACAATATGCTATCTAGCTGGGCTTAGCAGTGCTTGAATATTTCAAACAGGTAAAGAATATTGCAGATAGCATTTTACTGCTCCATATACAAAGGGCTTTTTGTGTGCATTTTGTTTAGTCCTCATGAAATTTTATATATCAAGAAACTAAGAGTCAGAGAGGTATTTAATAACTTTCCCAGTCAATAAAGGGTATGGGAAATGAAGAAATAAATGTATCTTTAGATTAAGAGTACTTCAAGGAAGACGATTTTCTAAAGTATTGTTTGTTGATATGTATGTAGATACTGTAGATATACTCCTATATGTAAGCATTATGCTATAAGAAAATACCAAAGCTTTTGTTTGAAATTTTTTTGAAAATTAGCAAATTCTTTAAGTGTCTCGCTAGTATTTGTCTGAAGTCTAATTATTTATTTAATGGGTTTTTTATTTTGATAACATATATTGGTACCTTTTGAAGCTGAATATGTTTGATTTCTCAAGTACAGGTACGTTTCAAACTCATTTCCCAATTCAGATCCATGGTTTAATAAAGATGACTGTTGAAGACATAGTCACATCTAAGAGTTGAAAAATCACTCTACCCTGCAAAAAAAGCACAAGTAGGACATTCTTCACTTATTTGATCATTGTAGTTCCAGTTTAAGACTCAAGAATTTCTAATTAGTTTTTTTTTAATGGCTTTATTGGGATATAATCACATTCCACATAATTCACCCATTTAAAAGGTACAGTTTAATGATTTTTGGTGTGTTCACAGTCGTGCAACCATCACCACAAACAATTTTCATTACCCCAAGAAGAAACCTCATCACCCCCTCAATCTCTCCATCCTTCCCTCCCCCAGCCTTAGGCAACCATGATCTACTTTCTGTCTCTCTTGATTTGCTTATTCTGGTCGTTTCATGTAAATGGAATTATACAATATGCAGTTCTTTGTGATGGGCTTCCTTCACTCAGCATAATGTTCTAATTGGCTTTGGAGGGATAAACCCTGTGTATGTCCAGATGCAAACCAGCACTGGTGTGTGTCAGTCCACCTGTGATCTACATTATTCTGAGATAACATTCTGACCCAAGTACGAGGCAGGTAAGGCCTATGGTTTCATTCCTAATACCCGGTTGCCCAGCCAAGTTTTTTGACCACTCTGGATACAGACTTTTTCCTTTGGATGAATACAGTCACTAAGAGGAATGATTTAGATGTAATAATTATATCAGTTGAATTCCCAAACAAAGGGTAAAGAATGAAAACACCTTTGATTACATATATATAGGTTGTCCACACCAGGGTCATATATGTACAGTTGTCTGATTGAAGCCCAGATATTTGGCTGTAGTGGGGTTCTTTAGCAGAATGTGTCTGGCAGTCCCCTATGGAATATAATCTATGTAGGTCTCTTCTAGAGTAGATTTTCTATTTCCCCCACCCCAGGGTTTTCCTCTGATACCACTCACCACTCACCATGCTAAGCCTTAAAATGTCCCCCCCTCCCCATTTAGCATCAGAGCTCAGGAACTTGAAATATGCATTTTTTTAATTTCAATCTTTTATCATTTGTGTTTGACTTAAATCAACATGAAGTCTTCCTTCCTGTAGCCTTAAAAAAAAAAATGTATGGAAAATAACCACAAAATAGAACACTCTCTTTTGTGCCTACCTTTACTAACCAAAGTTTAAAAATTCTTAATATTTTATTAGCTTTATATATAAATTTCCCCTTCCATAGAAATCCCTGAATTGTAGCTGGGCAAAAGCTGTTTTTATTTTACTATTTTCATGCATTGAATTTAATACAACTCCCTAGCCATTCAGTCCAAGGCCAACACCATGAAAAAGAACTGTGTAGGTTTATTGTGCTAATATTGTGCTTTTGATTTCTGAATTTTGTCTTTAGTTTCTTTTGATAAAAGTGTGTTTTGGGGTAGAAAACTAAGAGTTCTGTGTGTGTGTTTGTGTTTGTATCTGTGTGTGTGTGTACATGTGTGTGTTTCACATGGAAAGCACTAGGAAGGACACTATACTGTCCTGGTTTTACTAAAAAGAGACACTGCAGTACAGTATGTTAATATGGAAGGTAATGATTCACATTGTTTGCATGCAGTCCAAATTACTAGAAACAGAAATTGCTATGTGTCCTACCCATTAACAAACTGTTGTTGCTGACCTATTCACTATGATGTCTGAGGGCAGAGATTTTAGTCTGTTTTTTGTCTACTGATATATCCTCAGTATCAAGTACAAGTTGTGGTGCGTAATTGGCACAGACGAGAATATTTGGCAAATTGATGTATTTGTTGAGTGAATTCCTTGAGGATAAACTCCTCAACCCAGCATTCTGTGCCCTTCGTAGCTGATTCTGATTAGCATCTCTCACGTAAACCCCAGTGATAAACGTAAAAATTTGCTCTAGTCACAGTTCTGTATGTTGCTATAACAGTCCTCTATCATGGGCCTTGAAGCTTGGGGCTTTTGGAAAAGGACGGGCATCTCGTAAAACTGAGGGAGAGGTGGGAACTGGCCCAGAACCACGGAGAGCATGAGGCAGGAATTAGGTAAGCAGAGAAGAGAGAACTCCAGGCTGAAAAAGCAGAGTCCAGATAAATCTCTCCTTTCCTCTAAAAATGTATTCTGACTCCACTAAGCCCACGGGTCCTTCAACTCAGAGAGAGAAACATGCTCTATGTTCTAAAAACTGCCCACGTACTTTTGAGCAATTCAATACGTCTTAGGTTTTGATTAATTATATCTGGGCCTTGCCTCTTTATCCTTGTAACCTACCCATGCTTTTTAAGGGGCTCCAGAGAACTTTATTCCTCGTTCTTAGGTGTCAAAAACAAAAAGGCAGACAGCCACCTATGGCCTTAACAGTCTAATACCTGAAATCTTAAAACACTCAAGGCCCTATCTTTCACTAAAATGCTTCACAAGCACTTAACTTTTCAATGAGTTAAAATAACTCTCTCAAATCTAGTATCTATTATTCCATTATGTTTTGGTTTTCCATATTTAATCTATCTCTCACGATGACCATTTAGTAGCTAACTTCAGGTATAAATATATTTTTAATTCTGCCAAAAATGTAATAGATAACGAGAAAGTGAATGTAGGCTGACTTTGCCTTTAAACATTGGAACTCTGGGCACAGCCTGAGTCCAAGGCAACCTTGGTGGTCTAGCAACATTGAATACATGCCCTCCGGTTGGACAATAAACGACATTTGTGGATTTGCCAGTGACCTCTCTGCTTTGTGCACCGCCGGTCTCTGGTGTCATCATTAATTAGTCTTCAGGTCTCCCATTTGTCTGCCAGAAAGTCTCTTGGATACGCCATGTGAATAAGTGGGAGCAGGCGAGCTGCCTGGCCACTGGAACGTGCCACTGTGCCGAGACCGTCCAGTGGGTTGGTCAGAGGGCAGCCCTCGACTCTGATCATGGAGAGAAGTTTCCTTCCAACAGGCCATGTGGGAGGCTGGGCCTGTCGGGGTGCAGGGAGGACCTCCGAGCACAGCAGGGGAGCTGCTCTTGTGCGGGCTGGCTTCAGGTTCTGATTTCAGAACCGTGAGGCTCAGCTGCCTAGGGCTCTTGCTTCATATTTGCTTCATCTTTCTCAGGAGTTTCTTCAGTGAATCCTAACAGTGGGTGGTACAACTTCAGCAGGGGAACAGAAATTATTATCCCTGTGTTCTAAACAGGAGATTTGCACAGGGGCACGTTTCTATAAATATAGTGCGGGGCCTTTGTAGTCACTGATTCTCAGCCATGACTCCCTTGCCATTCTGGTTGTGACGTGTTTCCGAACCAATTTTGCTAAATCATAAAAATAACAAATAATCTTTGTGAGGCCCCTTGCCAGTGCGAGGCATTGTGCAAACCATTTTATGTGTGTTATCTCACTTAATTCTGATTTCATATCAGTCAGGGAGTCCCCATCTTGCCCATGAGAGAGACAAGCCACAGTCTACCTGAGCCCGGGTAGGACTCTTGATCCAAGCACAAGCCCTTTACAACATCACCCTAGGGCCTCATAACATCTGAGCTATTTGATGGACCCTGTGGGCTCTGTCACCACAGCCAGGACAAAGGGAGAGCCACAATGATCAATCTTTTTAATTCAGGTAGAAGTGGAAGTTTTGCTTATTGGGGAGATAAGCTCTGCCTTTGGCTTTGCTTTGGCTAGGGAGAAGCAAACTTCAAGAAATTATTGTCTTGGGTTCAATTATGTCCTATTACCAAAGTACAGGCATGCCTTACCATGTATTATTCGTGTTTGTGAAAAATAGTTCTCTCTAAATGGAATTGTTGGGATTTGAATGTAGTAGAGGGCTAGTTAAAGGATTGATTTTTTTTTTTTTAAAGATTTTGTTTATTTATTTGACAGAGACACAGTGAGAGAGGGAACACAAGCAGTGGGAGTGGGAGAAGGAGAAGCAGGATTCCCGTGGAACAGGGAGCCCGATGTAGGGCTCGATCCCAGGACTCTGGGATCATGACCTGAGCCGAAGGCAGATGCTTAATGACTGAGCCACCCAAGCACCCCTAGTTAAAGGATTTAAAAGATTCTCCCAATTTATATTTTAAGAAATTCCAGCTTTCTTTCAAACATGGCTACCTGTGTTCTCAGAATCATAGCTGGATATCATCAGGAAAGTTCATGTGGCCATGAAAGTTCCTGGAAAAAATGCCAATTTTTGAAAGCAGACATCTTCCAAAGTTTTTCAGACCAGTCTCCTACTTCTAGGCCTACCCTCAGAACGACCCAGTCTGGAGGATCATCTTGGCTACTTTGCCTGTGCCTTGCGCCATTAAGTAGTAGATGTTTTGGGAGGTCTTTAGAAGACACTGAGCCCTTTAAAATCAGCTTGGGACAATCACAGTGTTTCAGAGTGGAGACTGGAACCCTTGGTGTACCTGTCCTAGAAAGGCAGAAAGGAGGGAAAAGAGGAGGAAGTCACACTGCACTCCTGGAAAGCCCACTCTGAGTCTGGGTCAACATTGCTAATTTTTTTTTTTTAACCTTCCTTCACATAAGAATGCAGTTAAGATGAGGAAATCATACTTTTAGCCAGATTTTGGCCAGATATGCATGGAACTCTAGTCTAGAGAAGTTTGGGGACAAGTTAATAAAACCTGCATGATGGCTTCACAGGGATTAATATGAGTACACAAATATGATTAAAGGTAAAGCATAAATGTCATACAGAAGGTACTAGAGAAATTTGAAGGCTGCAAAAACTTTGGATTGGAAGGAGCTTTATGGTAGTGGCAGCATGTCAGACTTTTTAGGATGAGTGGGACTCTGTCAAATGCAGTGGTAAGTATGTATGAGACGTGAATAGATTGGGCAGAGAACCACACGAACACAGACGTGGAAGTGGGAATGATGGCTGATGTCATTTAGAAACACTGCAGAATTTTGGTTTGGTTGGTCAAATCTAGGTGGGAAATAGAGCTGAAAGATAGAAATGGTACCGTGATGGAAATGACCTGGAGTTTGAATTTAATTAGCAAAGAGCACCCATTCATGGTTTTATCTTGTCTTGTATCTCCTCTACTTCGTTTTTACTGAACGATTTTGCCTTGTAATTCACACGGACCAAAGAAAACTTAACAAGCCTCAGAGTTTACCCTTGATCTTCTCTCCCTTAGAACAACAAAAAGATTACACTTTCCACTCTTCCCATCTCGGTAAATGGCACTTCCAGCCATTCCCACTGGGATGGTGAACTGTGGGTTAGGGTGGTTTCCATATCACCAAATCAGAACTCTCTGATTTGAGGGGGGCATGATTGTCAAAAAAGCACTCTATTATAAGTTACCTATTATATATGAGAAATTATCAATCTGTCTGTAAATTCTATCTGAAGTAAATCACATGGAAAACAATTTCACATGTGTTAGGGGAGTATCAACAGGAAGGGAGGAGAGATGCAGACCTCCCTGAACTGGGCTTGCCCCTCCTGCTGGCATGTGGGTGGCTCCAGGCAACTCGGATGCCTGGGAATTGCTGCAAAATCTATTTCAAGCTCTCTTTCTGGAGTATGAATCTGAAGAGGATCAGGGCCTTTAATTCCCTGGGAATTCGGTAGTTTTTGCCTCCCTTAATTTTTGAGAGACCAAAAGCATAATTCTTTTCCTGTCCCAAGCCAGAGGTTTTTCTGCATCTCTAAAAGGAAAGTTGAAGGTGGTACGTTTCTTTGTTCCTGAAGAAAGGTGTGGAGTGAGCTAACCATGTCTGTTATTTTTTTTTCCCCTGAAAT
This sequence comes from Neomonachus schauinslandi, assembly GCF_002201575.2. Lineage (NCBI taxonomy): Eukaryota > Metazoa > Chordata > Mammalia > Carnivora > Phocidae > Neomonachus > Neomonachus schauinslandi. The sequence continues at coordinate 75,872,845 of NC_058411.1, forward strand.
TTGGATAAACCGTGATTGATAAGGATTTTGCACAATTAATACTGAAGAGCGTAGCAGAGAGCAGAAGCTTAGCAAATACATGTTCTTGAGGAAAACTAATTCCACACTTTCCTTCACAGCAAGTGAGAAACAGATGATCGTGGTATGCAAGGAGTCACCAAAGGAGTATCTCCAGCCTTTCAAGGACAAACTAGAAGAGTTCTTCCAGAAAGGTAGGGAACGGCGTCAGCTGCGCATACACAAAACTCTGCAACATCCCCCATTCATTGGATCTTTCCCTGAGGCCCACAACCCCTTGCATCCCTGCCAACCACCGGCAGCTCCAAGGATTCCACCAGCCTACCGTCCCATCATGATTACGTACTCAGTGCAGATAGAATTGTTCTGCCACTTTCATATCACCTTTCAAACCCTTTTCAATATGTCAAATCTTTTAACGTTACTCCTGTTCTCATAAACCTCTTGAGGGAAGACTTTTTCTCTGTCTCTTCATGGAACCCAAGAGGACCCTCAGTACATGTTCCCTGACAAACGACATAGGTTCAGAGCTTATATAGTCATGCCTTTCAGATTTGCAGTCAGCCCGAACAGGTGGATGGTGATCCTAACCCTGGTTTGTCAGGGTAGCATCTTGGAAACTTGTGTAGTATTTTGTATTCCTTTTCTGAAAGGAAAATTGGGGCCAGGTGAATGTCACACATCCAATCATTTGGCACTTGTTAGCCTTTTGGGGTTGGTAGATGGAAGTGATATGCCTGAGACCACTTAGTGCATTGACACACTTATTTAGAAATCTTATGAGGTTATGTTCCTTCCTCCATGATTTTGTCAGGGGTAGGGAGCTTTGGTTGATCTCTGTTAGTGAACATAGACATTTAATGCCTTTGGATATTCCCTATTCTGATTTCTCAAATCCAGTTTACAATGTGAAACAAAAATAAGTGTGAGGGACAAACTTGCTGTTATAAAATAAGTAAGTCATGGAGATGTAATGTACAGCATGGTGACTATAGTTAAATATACAACACGGTATATTTGAAAGTTGAGAAGAGAGTAGATCTTAAAAGTTCTCATCACAAGAGAAAAATGTTGTAACTGTGTGGTGATGGATGTTAACTAGACTTACTGTGATGATCATTTTGCAGTATATACATAAATGATCATGTTGTACATCTGAAACTAATACGTTATGTGTCAATTATATCAATAAAAAAAGCATGAGGTAGTTAGAGGGAGCTTTTGTCTTTGCTAGAAAGAAAGAGGAACTACATGTAGGAACCTTTGGGGAGGTATCAACATGCTCTTTCTATTTATTAATAAGGCCATATGATACCACATCATCAACAAAAGACCATTTAAGCAGGGTGAATCCATAAAGTATGGCCAAACCACCTTGGGAATTGGCAGGAAAATTCTCAGTCCGTGAGTCAGAGGAACTCTGTTCCAGCTATTCCTTTGGTGCAGAGATCATTGTTCCCTCCTCCTTGATGAGGGCTTGTTTGTGTTGAAGCGGAAGTCAGGAGTTCTCTCTTGGCCACTGCTGACCCTCATATATGACGGAAGCAATGTCATCCGACAAAGTGCCATCTAAAGAGCAGTGATCCTACCCCTTATGTGTTATGTGACTAAGATTAGGTATGTTTTATATGTGATTTTTCAAAATAGATGCATTGCTTTAGGATTATGCCATGTAAATATAACCTAAATGGCCTGAAGAAAAAGCATGAAGGATTTCCTTTTGCAGATCCCCAATTAATCATTTCTGTTTTTGACATATGTAGAATTAACTTGATATGAAGCTCATATGTACTTAGATTCTGTTTTTATTTTTAATTATTATTCTATATCTGGAAAATTCTGCACTGTATATATGTAGGTATTACCAGCCTGTATGCTGTAATGGCCTTACCTCCTTTCTCTTGGAACCAGCTAGTGTCTTAAAACTTATATTGCAAGTCTTAATTTTTGTTGTTGTTGGAAAAAGAGAAAGTACAAATAGATTTAGAACCTGGAAAATCTTCAGTGCCTTAGAAAAGGAATTTGCAAATCACTGTTTGGGGTTATGTGTTTGCTTCTTCTCTGTTAGGTTTCTCAAGAAACTTCTGGTCTGTTCTGAAAGAGGAAATTGAGTTGAGGCAAACTGGACCATATGTCAGCGAGGCAAGGGTGTGGCCACAGTAAGATGTTCTAGGAAAACCCTACGCAGTAATTCTCAACCCTGACTGTAGACTAGAATCACCTGGGGGGAGATTTTTTAAACATTTTGATACCCAGGCTGAACTCCAGACCTCCTATCAGCATCTCTGGGGGTGAGACCAGGCATTAGCATTATTGATTTACTCCCCAGGTGATTCCAGTGTATAGTTCAGGTTGAAAACCTCTGTGGTCCAGCTTAGGTCACCATTCAGTGTGTCTTCAAAGATGTTTATTCAGGGCACCTGACTGCCTTCGTCGGCGGAGCATGACTCTTACTCTCAGGGTTGTGAGTTCAAGCCCCACATTAGGCATGGAGCCTACTTAAACTTAAAAAAAGTATTTATTCAAGAGCCTGCTGTACCTCAGGCACTCCTTGTTCCTCTCTCAGGGACTGTCTTACTGGAAAAAGATCTCCAATTGAATAAAGGAGTCAGTTCTCCTTGAACCAACATAGTGAAAGGAAGATGGGAAGGACATTAGAAATAACCTCCAATCACGCTTAAAACAAAAACAGCTAAAGCAAAGCACAGAAAGAATTTAAAGGAAAGCTACCGTTTGTACAGAATTTTTAAATAACAAAAATAAAATGTAATATCGTTGGAATCTTAAACATTCCTAATATTGTGTGCTGAAAAGAGCCACTGTTGAAATAGCCTGTCACTGTCATCTTACTACTTAACTGAGTTGGTCAAAAGTCAATCTATAATTGTACTGTCCAATGTAAATGGCAAGCACTACCCATATGAAGCTGTGGAGCAATTGAAATGTGGCTGATCCAGGATGAGATCACACAGCGGATTTTGAAGACGTAGTGTGAAAAAACACTAAATATTTCTGATCTTTTATATTGATTACACAGTAAAATGATAGTTTGAATATGTTGGGTTTTAAAATAAGATATTATTATTAAGATTAATTTACCTGTTTTAGGTTTTAAGCATGGCTACTAGAAAATTTAAAATGATACATGTGATTCACAATATACTTCTATTGATCACTACTAGTCTAGACGCATGGTCCCTTGGCCTTTTGCATCTCATTCCTTCACTCCCCTCTTCATGCTCTCACTCAGCTTGAAGCCTGGGTTACTGGAATGCAGTTTCCAGAGCTAGCCTTCCCCTCTTCTGCTCCGGTGCTGACCATTGTTTGGCTCACAGGTTGGGGGGGGAGGTTGCTTAACTGAAGGGGATGACAGCGTGCTACTTCATCAAGCTGCTCCCCTGTGGCGTAACAGGTGGGACTCTGCCATGTTGCAGAATATACAAATGGGACATCTCTTGGCTACTATGGAGTTCTAAACAGTAGTACCTTTTTTATGTAGGTGTTTCACTGAAGGAAGGATTTTCCTTCCACCATACATATGCAGTATAATATGGCAATTATACAGTGTTAAGTATAGGATCTCGTCTAAATATGCCATTCATTGTAAGAAACATCATTATTACAAGTACTACTAAGAAAGAAAAACTGTTGGCAATTAAGCCATGTTGTGTCATAGATGATAAGATGTACCTCAAAAGCAGGTGCTAAAATATGAAAATTATATCAAGTTTGAAGTTGATGTAATATGGTACCATAATGAGGCATATAGAATCAGGGAGGAGGAATGCCTAACACTTCCAGGTAAGTCAGGAAAGACTTTGAACAAAGATCTTTTTGTTCAGATTTGACAACAACAACAACAACAACAAAGCCAAGATACTGATAATGATGGTGGTGACAGCAGATCAGTGGATGATAGCTCACATTTGCAGAGTGCTGCCGTACCCCAGACACTGTGGGGAGAAGATCTTCTTTCTTGTTTAGTCCTTGTGACAACCCTCTGGAATCAGCACTATTATCACCCTGTTGTACAGACAAGGAAATTGAGGATTAGAAATTCTCAGCAGACAGGTTATGAAGGGCATTCCAAGCAGAGGAAAACACTGCAAATCTCGGGATGAAAGACATGAAGTATTTGGGGAATGGCAAGAGACTTGGCGTGGCTAGATCACAGGGCATATGGGAAGAACACAAGACCAAAACGGGGAGGAGAATCACAATAGGACTTGCTAAACAATCTGAACTTAGTCTTATAGGCAACAGGGAGCCTTTAAAAAGTACTATGTATGGGAGTGACATGGTCACATTGGATTTGTTTTGTTTTGATGCATGGGATCCTTTGCTTTTTGTTGTAAAGAAATACACATTATAACCAAGAGCAATATGAAGAAGAGTTGGGATAGTAAAAGATCGGGAGGTAGTCTATCGAGTTATTCTACAGTAGTCCAGGCAAATGATGGTAAGAACAAAAGCAATCACAGAAAAATAACAAAGGAAGACGCATATTTATAAAGCTTTTAGGAGTTACAAGACTAGATAACCCAACTGAAGTACAGAAGAAACAGGAGCAAAGGATCACCCCCTTTTTCTTGCTTGGATAACTGGCTTGATACTGATGAGGAGAACCAGATTTGGGACGGAAAGCAACACAGTAAACTTTGAACACGTTGATTTGACATATGAATGAGACACCCTGAAAGAGACGTTGGGTTCATGGGAGAGCACTGGATGAGACTACAGTCTCATAGAGGGTAGAAGTTCAAGTCATAGGAATGAATGAGAAAGCCCAAAGAAAGGGTGTAAAATGAGAACTTCCAGTAGTATTGGAGTTTCTAAGCCCAGGACATAATATAATAACCATAATTGAGAAAAGGTACTTCCATACTTTCATAATATTTGAGTATTTGGCAGGAAAGCCAATTTTCTATTAGATATCTTATCACTCATAAAGTCTTAAGCAATTGAGTTCTTTATTCCTGAGAGGTCACACACATGCATGGTGACTTAGCTGATTCATAGGCTAATTTTTGTATGAGCTGCAATTCAGTTCTTCTAACAATCATGATGATTTGATTTTTCTTTTGTAAATCATATCCTGTTGCCACACTCAAGTGGAGATGATGTGTTTGTCCTTGTGTCATCCTTCCCTTCTCAGAATGCCCTTAAATAGTCACTTGACCAAACTTTGGGCCTTGTTCTTAACTAATTTCATTTCCTGGGCAGAATAGAAAGTAATTTTAATGGCTCCATCTTTCAGAGTTACAATCCATGGTTCTGAGCCTTTTTCCTTACGTGGTTTTTCTTTCCCACAGTAGGCTCTTGTTGATTCCAATTTACAGCTCAGTTCAGAGTAACCTTGTGCAGGCATTATTTGAGCTCATGTTTTCCCACCCTCAGATCAAACATAGTCATAATGATATGGCCTTCAAAAATGTGATGCTCACATTAAAAGTCCCCGTAAACGTGGCAGGGATCCTGTAATTGAAAGAAGGCGCAGAGCAACTGATTAGATCCCAGGTATAGATCTTGTAGGTGGTCTTTGCATGCTGTTAAATTGGTCATTTGTATTTATAGCTTTGGCAGGGAGGGCTGGAACCTAAACTGGTGCTAAGACCAGCACTCTCCCACACTTGGCCCCATCTCATTCTGCATCAGTTTTACTCGGCATCCATGAGTGGAACCAGATCACAGTGAATCTGAATGAGCCATCCTAGTCCTCCTTCCTCGAACTATCCTCCAGGGTTCTTTGAGCAGATGAGATTAGACATGTTCTTTATGTCAAGAAACTTTTCCAGTAGAAAGTAAAAAGATAAACTTACAAAACTAAAAAACAGACAAAACAACAACTCTGATTTCCCACACTGAATGCAGAAAGGGTTACCTAAATAGCTAACTACCCCATGCCAGCTGAGACTGGTCCTATTCACTCTCTCATCCTGACGTAATGGAGGCTCAGCCTGGCCCATATTCGGTGTTAATAATTACTTGTGGAATTAATGAACAGACAGCCCGAATCTTATAAGGTGCCTGGAGGCTTTTTTTTCTTTTTTTCCTCTGTGAGTTTCCTGTTTAAATTCTTTCAGAACTAGTAAATCCTGCCAGAATTTGGTGAGATGCACTTTTGGTCTATAATGCACATCTGTGGTTGTCAAACCTCCTGGATATCAAAACATCTTTCTATGTCACAAATATGCATACAATCCCTTCTTAATAAATACTTAGATTAGTTTGACAAAGTCCATAACTGAACCTCAAACTCTAGACTAATCTCTTCAATCCCCAGCATATTCAAGCGTTAAGCTTACAGAGAAGAGGAAGGACCAATGATCTGCATGGTGTAACCTGTGAGAAGCAATAATTCGTACATCCTTTACAGAGCTTACGGAAGGAAGAACTCTGACTGGGGGAGCATGCACTCTCTGTGGGACAAACCATCTTCTTGTACACCTCACGTTCAAAAAAAGACCAGCAGGGCTGGCTCCAAATAACACCAGATGGTCAAGAATTAAGACAGTCGTTGTGATTTCTGGGTCACTGAAGTAACACAGCAGTAATCTTTGGAAAGTGGAGCTACTATTTTATCAAAGATTTATTAAGTAGAGTCTTTTCTGAAAGGGTTAGTTTGAATCAGTTTATTTTGGTTTTTTTCCTTCCCAGAAATTTCTACAAAGAGCACAATCCACCCCCATCCCAAAGTTAGATTCTCTCTCCCTCTCTCCCCTTCCTTCTCTCTCTCTTTCCTCCCTACTCACCCCCCCTTTATGTCTTTAATTTACTCAATTTTTCTTTTTTGGCCAAACATTCAATAAATTGTCTTTCCCAAAACTCTAGTTCTCTTTTTCTTTTCCTTTCTCTCCAATGAAAATTTCGCAAGAAGAAGAAAAATGTCTAAATTAATTTTGTGTGTGTATAAAACTGATAGAAATACTGGAAAAGATTATACCCACTCCCCCAAAAGAAAGAAAACTACAGGTCAATCTCACTGTAGTTTTAAATTTTTAAATACAATGGCACATTTCATGACCAAATGGAGTTTATTCCCACAATGTAAAGATGATAGGACATTGGGAAGTCTATTAACACAACTCATCACTGTTAATAGCTCTAACAAGAAAACACCTGTGATCATCTCTTCAGAAGCTAAAAAAGGCACTTGACAAAATTCAACATCCATTCTTCATTTAAAGCTGGATAAAACATTAAGTACAATAGCCTTCCTTATTATAATAAAAATTAATGTGTCAGCCTCAGATTCACAACTCGTATCATAGACAAAAGATCAGTGTACCTAATATATAAGAGGTCTGAGACGTTGTTATGAAATAAGACCACTATTCAATACAAAGGCAAATAATATGAATAGTGACAGAAACTGTTCTTCAAATGTATGAGAAGATGCCACTCTCAAAATAAAAGAAGTACAAAAGAATTTGTATTGAAATTCCATTTTCCATTTACAAGATTGGCAAAATTACAAAAATTTGATAACGAACTCCATTGGCGGTGTGGTACAGTAAACTCCTGTCCTCCATTGTTTGTGGAGGTGTAAACCGTTACAATCCGTGTGGAGGTCTATTTAGCAGGATCTATTAAAGTTACATATGCACGTGCCTTTTGACTTGTCAGTTCTACTTCTAGATACAAACCCTCAGACACTGACACATGCAAAGTGATTTCTATACCATGCTACTTATTGAGACATTGTTGGTAGCAGCAAAAAAGATTGGTGACAACCTCAGTGATCATCAATAAGGAAAGTGTCAAGTTATAGTACTTCCATACGATGGAATACTAAGCATCTGCTTAAAAAAAATGAGGAAGTCTTTATGCATTGACATGGAAGAATCTCTAGGGTAGGTTTTAAGTGGAAAACAAGGGTGGGAAGAGTAGGCATATTACCATTGTAAGTAAAGAAGAAGAAGAAAAATGGATACTACTTGACAAAAATCTCTGAGGATAAATAGGAATCTAATCTGGGACTGATATTTAGCTGGTTCTTACCGTATCAGCCATGCAGGTTGTCTGTCCTGTTTAGTTGGTACCCAGGCTGTTGTTAAATAGTTAGAATTACCCCTGAAAATGACCGGATGGGTTCATTATGGAGTAGGTAGAAAATGGATGGATGGGGTTCAGAAATGACATGCAGAATTTTCATAAATCTTTTAATCGATGTGTACCTCTTCAAAAAATTAGACAACTAATTTTTTAAAACAAACAACTTTCTGTGGTACTTTGCATTTACATTTTTTTCTTTCAAGGTTGCTTCTGCTCTTAGGTTTTCCCACTGTGGTACGAATTGGGGTCCCTTAGCCTGCTGCACCTAGTCCTTTGCATTCAATTTCTGAGGAATTAGAAATTAAGTGCTCTGATTCACAGCCCCTTTCCCTCCACTGAAGACTGGACTGGACCACTTAGAAGGAAATTTGAGGAGGGCCTTTTTTGTATTTTCCTTCTCTCGTGAAAGGAAAGGCAGATCTATGAGCTAGTACCTTGGCTTTCTTTCCTAACCGTCTCCTCCTCAACACCCTTCCACAGTAGCTCTGGACAGTGGAGTCCTCCTAGCCTGTATGTGTGCAGACACACACACACACACACACACACGTCCTTCAAGTGCTTTCTTCTGGACTTAGATTGCCATCACTCATTTCACTCATGGTTCAGTCACACTCTTATGATGGCTCTAACTGAAATATCCATGAAGAGGCCTCTTTGCTCGGATATGTAGGGCGTTTTACTTTTCTCTCATCTTTTGTTTTCTGTTTCCATAATCCTGTTTTCTATTACATTTGGGTCCTCTTACCTCACCATTATATAGATATCTTAAGTCTTTCAATGAACTCTTTCCTGAACATACAGTGAGAATGGAAGGATCTACATTTCAGATTATCCTGACACAGGTCACCTTCTAAACCACAGGGTAGCGCCAGTTCTCATTCATTTATATCTTAAGATGATTTTCAGTATCGGACCTCTCCTATGGATGCATGTATTTTAAGCCTTATCTGTAATTTTTTAAAGAAAGGCTTTGTCTGCTGTTTTTAAGCAGTGTCTCGGAACTACGTGTTAGTGGGAGAGAGGTGGGTGATGGTTTGGTTTGGAGCGAAGTGTAGGATGAGTATTATTAACTCTTACTGGGTCTTCTCTTGAGCTGCAGCTATTTAGACAGAAGTGCGCATGCGTGTGCACACATGTGCCGGCTGCAACAGCTCCAAACTTAGGAGACCTAGCTGCTGTGTCATATGACTATAGGGCGTTAATAAATACAATGTTATTTTTAGAGCATAATTATTATCCCACCCCTGACTCCTGTGAGAAACACCAGTTGTTTGAAGGTTACCCTCAAGGGTTCAGTTCAGACAGGGAGTTGGGAGGATGCTTCTTGACTTCAACAGTTGAAGCACAGTGCTTCAACTTAATCCCCATGGCAGTTCTTTGAAGCTGATTTTGTTATTACTGACTTTCCAGATAAGGACACTGTGAGGATTTCAGTAGCTTACTCAAGGTCAGTGTGATCTCAGTCCCACTGTTTATCCTGTGCCCTCCTAATAATTTGGAAAATCACTCATTTTCTCTGGGTCCCAAGACCCTTGCGGGTAACTAGAAATAACTATTTTCTCTCACCATCTAAACGAGAAAAACGTGAGAGGAGCAGACTTTCCTGCCATAGCCTACCCCCGAGGGACTCCTGTTCCTGGAGTCCTAATAGAAAGCCCTCATTCTACCTTCCCCAGCAGCAACAACAAGAAGTGTCATCTGTGCTTTGGAAGGAATTGTGGTGACAAGTAGTTAAGTATTTTATGGAATCAGTCTTGAGCTCTGCATTCTTGCATAATAGTTGTTTTCATGATAAATTGCTTCATGTAATTGTTGGCACCGCCACCACTTCCTCTCTGGATTCTTGACAACTATCGGCAAGGTTTTAATCAGTGATTGATTGCAATTGCCATCACGTGACTTCTCTTTGAATTACTCAGTGTCGTCTTCATGCGGGAAGAACTTGACACCAATACTGCCTTCTGAGAGTTGTTTTGCTGAATACGTATCGTATAATACGTGATTTTGCAGATAATGTATGACTCTGGAAAGATCTCTTCATTCTTTCAAATAATACAGGTCTGTTTCTTCTGCTGAGTCAGTTTTGCCGTAGAAGAATGGTGGAGCGCTAGTAGGAGCTCAGGACTGAATGAGATAATGTGTAGGGAGCATTTAGGACAGAGCCTGGTGCTCTATTTGTCAGCACCTGCTGCTACTGTTACATTTTCAGTCATTTTATCACAGTCTTATCAGATGGTTCAGAGAGGGGAGCTCAGAACGTCAATCACAAAGGTGTTACTCTCTCAGTGGTGTGAATAGCTGCAGTTCCGAATTCAAGCGGCAAATAATAAATAATGCCAGTGAAAAGTCTTAAGTACTAGAGGGAAGATCACGTGCATCTTGTCCATCTCCTCTAAAAGTAAGTCAAAAGCAATGGTTTTCTACAGGATTGTATTCTTTCACCATCAAAATATTTTTTAAGTGTAAATGTAATTTCTATAGTTACATCTTATTGGTGGAAAGTATTCAAATAATTCCATTGACGATGGCATGCCTTATGGATCTCATGTCATGGCTACCCCAATCAACAACATTACCACCTAGTGGCCACTGAGCTGCACTGCAAACACATGATCCTTGAGACCCACAGAGTCCGAGTGCCTTGTCTCAGTGGCTGAAAGTGATTGAAGATGACAGTAAACGCCACTAGAGTAAATGACTTTATCTTTGATAACTGTTAATTACCGGAACATTCAAACTCTGTTTTATAGCAGATGGGAGAATTGTGAGACTTTGAAAGGTTACGAGCTGAGGCTAGAGAATGTGATCATTTAATTTTTTAATCCTTTTATTACTCTTTTGAATTGAGAAGAAATATATCTACCTTTCTCTACCAGTTTTTATATTTCAGTTTTGATTGGTTTCTACTCTTTTTCTTCTGAAAGTTAAAAATGTGCATTTGAGTAGATCAACAGGGATAAACAATGGTTTTTTCACTATAGGAAATATGCAGTGTCAGTTCATGTCTCTTCATAAAGTCAGCAAAACTCAAGTGCTTAGCTTCTTGAAGTGCTGATCCCTGATAGCACACCCTTTCTCCACTTGTTAGTCTGGCACCAGAACCTTTGTTATTTACCATTTCCTCTCTCCCCCTAGCGTCTACCAACTTGTTGACATTCACATTATTCACTGAAACCATCTGCCTACTGAGCTCATCCCACCATCCCAGGTCCTTGCTGAAATAAATGAAATACGGAGTAATTGTAACCATTCTAGGGAAGTGGCATATATTCAAGTAGGTAATGTAGGAATCCCCTAAGAAATCTGGATTGCTACTCTTCCCAGGAGGGCACTAACCTTTCCTTACCATCTTCCCTTCGGTTTCATGATTCTAGGATTAAGCTTCATTGCTAACATAATATGTGTGCGTGATCATCTGCTTTCTTAAACTTAAGTTTCCTCTGGCATGGTTCCCAGCTTGTACTCAGGGCTGTGGCATTAATTGTAATTGGTCTGAGCTTCATGTGGTGAAGTAGGTTCCAACATGTTGCCAGCAATTAATGGAGCTAGATAGTCCTGGGTAAGATTCAAGGGATGGGTTTTGCATCTCTTTCAAACTGTTTTCTTATTGTTTCTATTTTATAATCTCCTGGGAGACTGTAGTGAAAAGAGGGCTGGCTTTAGAACTACACAAACTTGAATTCAAATCTCTTCTCTAACTATCTGACCTCGGGAAACTTATTTTATCCAAACAAGGCTGAGTTCTCTCATCTCAAAGACAGATGATAACACCAATACTGTAAGGTTACTGGGAAAATGAAATCAACTACCAGACGTCAGCCATCCAGTACAATATCCAGCATAATCATATGTATAAATATTCTCTGCCTTCCCTTTACCCTCTCCTGATGTTCCCTTGTGCTTTGCTGTGATTTTTATTTCTTAAGCCAAGTCAGATTTAGTTTCATCTAAGATACTTCGTTGACCATGGTCCTTCTTCTACCATACTAGCAAAGATATAGCTGTTCAAACTGTTCATTAAATATTAATTTAATTCAGCTCTTATTATGTTCTAGGCACTGTGCTACTTGTTACTGATGCAGGATGAGCAAGACGAACACAACCTTGCCTCTGGAATTTATATTTACTAATGGAGATTATCCTGGTGGCATTAGAAATCCATAGGGTGTATTCCGGTTACGTCTTGCTTTATAACCAACCACTTCAAAATTTGGTAGCTTAGATCGACAATGTATTGCTGTCTCCCATAGTTCTGTGGGTTGTTTGGACTGAACTGAGTGGTTCTTATTCTGGGTTTCCATAAGATTGGAGTCAGAGGTGGCTGGTTTTGGAATCATCTGATGACTTCTTCATGCACATGTCTAGATCCTGGGCTGGGATGGATGGTACAGTTGGAGGTTGGCTGGATATCTGAATCCATGCGACCTCTCCACATGGCTTGGGCTTCTTCACCGCCCGGTGGTTTCCGGGTAGTTAGACTGACTTATGTAGTGGCTAGCTCTTTCCAGGGAAAACATTCCAAGAAAAGGGAAGCAGAAACTTCCAATCCTCTTAAAGTCTAGGGATAAGGCATTGTGTCACTTTTGGTCAAAGAAGCCACAAGCCAGCCCAGTTTCAAGGGAGTGGAACAATAGACACCAGCTCTCAGTGGAAAACAATGCTGATAGTCAAGGAAGGAAAAAACTGATGGTGGCCATCCTGAAGACAAGCTACTGCTATGTTTAATTGATGGTTCCTCAGTTTCATGGCCCTTGATATCTAGACTCTTAACTAGTAGATTCGGGCTTTTATTTGACTTAGTCTATCAAGATTTGCAAAGCTGACCATCGGTGCTTGCCCTAGGAAAAGGCATCATTGTTGCCTTTAGGCAACTATAGACGTGTTTGCTCTGGTCCTTATGACTTCTTTAAGACAGATGGTGTTTCGGGGCACCTGGGTGACTCAGTCGGTTAAGCGACTGCCTTCAGCTCAGGTCATGATCCTGGAGTCCCGGGATCGAGTCCCGCATCGGGCTCCCTGCTCAGCAGGGAGTCTGCTTCTCCCTCTGACCCTTCCCACTCTCATGTGCTCTCTTTCTCTCTCATTCTTGCTCTCTCAAATAAATAAATAAACAAACAAACAAATAAAAGACAGATGGTGTTTCCAGGGAATGAGGTTTTGTCATTCTCTACAATGTCCCTCTAAAGAAAACTCTTTATTTCTGTGTGTTACTACATGGGAAGAAATACACAGCCTTGTAAGTAGCAGCCTCACAAATGCACCCTGCCATAGGACTCACATGTTACGTGCCTATTTTCGCACATGAGAACCATAACCATCAGATTTCCTGGGACTCGATATAAAGTCCCATTTGCTACAGTTTCTGCTCCACTTCTTTTGAGATTTTTGTCCTTGGAGTTGGAGCCTAACAAATTAGCCCTCTGAGAACTAAATACCTTGTGCACTTGACATGTTAAAGCCTTTCCTCCTTCCTTTTCCCAGGGACAAATGGCCTTGAACTTACTCTCCTGGGCCCTTCTACAACCTTCTCTTCATCTTATTTTAATTATGGTACAGTGCCTTGAAAAATCGAAAAGCATGGAAGTCACTTGCTTCTCCAGCACAAGCTATAAGAGAGAAGAGAAAGTTTAAGCTGCCACATTCTTACTGTCAGTATAAATGCTCAATTTAAGGTGTGGCTTTAACTATTTTTATAACTTTCAAAGGGATAACTTCTCAAAAAAGTGACAGAATTGGGAACATGGGGGATGCCTGTGTGGCTCAGTTGGTTAAGCGTCTGCCTTCGGCTCAAGTCATGATCCCAGGGGCCTGGGATCGAGCCCCACATCGGGCTCCTTGCAGGGAGCCTGCTTGTGTGTGCTCTCTCTCTCTGACAAATAAATAAATAAAATCTTTAAAAAAAAGAATTGGGAACATGGGTGTTTCTTTTCCTGTACTCTTCCCTTCAATGAAACTGTTCACTCTGAAGCCCGGTTATAAGTTCTGCATGCCTTTCTAGTGTATCACAATTTGCTCTCTGGTCCCTCTGTGGCCAGGTTAGTGAGGCTCACTCTGATACACTCTGATACAGCTGAAGATCAAGTGGTATTCTCCTGCCAGAAAAGCATTTGCTGGTGTATTTTAATCTTATGTGAATCCACAGAGTTGAGTTTTTTCCCAAGAAGGTAAAGAATGTTTTAAAGACTCATGGAGACTCTTGTTAGCTACAGCAGACAATGTGGTCACATGAGATCAGGATATGTCCTTTGTACATGTATGAGTTCTTGCTGTGCTTGCCGAGGTGGTTATAGCGGACAGTCTTAACTCTGAGCTACTGAATATGAAAATAGATCTGACCAATTGTACTATGAATAGATAGGCTTTAAAATGCTTTGTCATAGGGCTGGGGCCAAAGGAGTGGCTGATACAATGTACAGAATGTATAGATTTAAGCCACTTCTAAATCACATTGAAAATAGTATTTTTTTTTCAATTGCTAGTTTATCTCCCAGTTTTCTATTCCTGAAAATGTAGGTAAGAAACCAGAATATGGAATTTATATTAAAGTTCTTAGGTTTTGATTACATCTTCCAGGTAGATCAATTTGAAACTCTGCCTGTCTTAATTTAAAATAATGGCATTGTTTCCTTGGATTTATGTAACTTCTTCTCCAGGGGCACACTTCACACACTCTGAGATTAAAATACCCTGTGTGTGTCTATATATAGAGGGGGAAACAGACAGAGACAGAGAGACAGACAGATTTCTCAAAAATATTAAATGGACAACATCCAAGAAGCATCTAAGGAGGAAATAATCTAGGAAAGTAGCCTAGATTGTTTCTCGCAAACTGTGATCATCCAAACGCAACCAAGATCAATGAGCTGTCAGGAAAAGGGAAAAAAAAAACAAATTCCAAGCAAAAATATCTAAAGTAATAGCCAAAGGGATCAAGAAAACCACTGGCTGGATAAACTGTGATAAATGGTGGCGGTTTGTTTGTTTTTAAATTTTGTTCCTATGTGTAAGCCCCTCTTTGAGCAACAGTTTCAGTGTATAATACAAACCTTTTGTGCTGGGCGACACTCATCTGCGTGTATCTTCCAGAGAGTGGGAGGGTGGGGTGAGGAAGTCCTCTTTTCTTCTTTAAACAACTCTTTCTCCCACTCTTGCAAAATTAACCAGTTGTATGCATACTCTTTCCAGGACCCCAGTTGTCTGAAGTTACAGTCCACTTATTGTACGAATGGGACATGCAGATCCTCTGGTACAATTTTTCCTGTGTTTGTACCATTCTCACACGTTCTGCCTCCCTCTTAGGTGGCTGTCCTAGTCACCCCAAAGATTGTTCCACTGCCCAGAGGATGGCCTTTTCCCCAAGCAGCCACCTCTGCTCTGGTGCCCGATGATATACTCAAGCTGCCAGGATCCCTGTAATTTGCCTACATGTGGGATCCCACGTCATCTAGAACGCCTTCCACATACCTACTCTACGTTTCAAGCAAAACGGTTTTAGTCACTTGCATGCAGTTATCCTTGGAGATTAACTCCTTAGTAGTATTTTTAACCATGCTGTGTAAGCTCCTTAGGAGTATTTTTAATGTGCTGATACCAAATGTTCCCACTCTTCTCTTACTGATCTGGGAAAAACAGAGCTATCACCAGCCAGATAATCAAACAGTATCCTAGCTCCTCCTGAGAATACAAGCATCCTAAAGGTGAGCTGTTCTCAGCCCTTTTCGGGAAAAAAAATGGCTCTGCTTCTTCTGGCTTTTCTCTGCCCTGCCACTGACACAGCAGGTCCAATGGTAGAGTCTGAGCCACACAGGTGCTCACCAAGGGCTGGGACACAGCAGTGATAGGCAGAAAGCTGAGGTCATGGGTGAGTGGTGCACTCTGGGGACACTGCTGAGCTTGGCCCACAGACCCATCACTGGGGATCCCGGGGCTACTGTCCTCCTCCTCGGGAGGATTGGTCCCTTCTCAGGTTTATTCAACACGAGTTTTATTAAGTTTCTAATATGTGGTACTCTAAATGCTCAGAGGGCCAAATCTGAAATTTGTTTGGTTGACTTACTAATGTCAGTCTCCCTCCCTTTAAGTATATTGTCTTCGGTGTACTTCTAGTAAGTTCTGGATAATTTCTGCTTCATGGCCATATTGCTGCACATTAGCTCTCACTATGTATGAGCAGTACAGAGATAGATTTTTTTTTTAAGCCCGCTCTCATTTTGAGGAGAACTAGGTCCTTAAGACAGTCTTCTCGGTCTTATTTCCAGGAGTCTGATATAAGCCGGGCATTACTGATTTCTATAGTCAGCTGATGGCATCACCCGGAGGTCTGGACCTCTTCTCTCAAGAAAACCTATCTTCTGATGTAAATGAGCAAAAACTGTGTCGGGAGCTGCTAATCATCATTAACAACCATAGGCATTTTCTGGCTAATGGCTCTTCACATGTAAAGTGTCCTGCTGTGGGACCCAGGGGCTTCCGGTTCTCATCCTCAAATAGCTCACGGTCTAGCTGAGGAGACAAGGAGGACACCCCAGTGGTAAGCAGTTATACAGCATGCTGCATTCCAAGTGTCAAGTGAAGTCTGAAAGGGCGGAGAAGCTCACTGGGAGAGTCCTCTTCCCTGCAGAAGCCTCGCAACGGAGCTTGGTGGTGACACTCTGGTTGATTCTTGGATCTGAGTATCTCAGAATTGCCTGACCTCAGGGTGCGCTGGTGTGGGTGGATAGGATGCAGCAGCTGGTGGGCCGCACACTACCTAGGAAAGCCAGCTACTCGAACCAGTCTTTGTTCAGCTCACTGGTTGCTGGCTTTGATCTGGAATCGTGCTCCCATGAGAGTTCTGCTGGCTCCTCCTCTGTCACATATGACAGGCTCCCCCCAGTTTGGTCCAGTTTCAAGGGAAATGAGCTGTTTGTCCGGCCAGCCACCATCCCTGGTCTGTGTAAACAAGCAGATGGACAATTAGTGGCTGTGTCAGGGCCTTGGCCCGCCACCCCGCTTGCACAAATGTAGAATCATCACTCATCTTTTGGACTGTAGTCGTGCAAGCATGAGATAATGGGGACTGCTTGGCTTTCGAGATTTCTTCATGCTGTTTAGATTTCAGTCTTTGGGTCAAAATCCTATTATTCAAGCATTTTTGGCAAAACAACCACGGCCACTCGGCGCATTTGGGGAAAAGAAAATAATTTCAATTCTGCTCCCTTGATTTTTTTTTTTTCTCATTAAACCATTTTTTAACGAGCAGGAAATAGGACCGAGACCTAGAGATCTGTAGGTAATATCTTTCCTTAATTAGCCAAATGCTGACAAGAGAGGTCACCCAGTTGAACGCAGTTTTTGTTTTTTTTCCTTCTCCCCTTGAAATGGCCATGTGTGTTGTACACACGGACTGGAAGCCAGGAACAGGCTGGAGCCTCCTGGGCTGCTCGGCCGCCCGTGGCCTTGTCAAGCTCGCAGTCAGGTCACTTTTCACCCCAGGGCTATTGTAGTTTGTGTTTACTTGAGCACTTCACCCTGGCCAGTGTGTTTCTTCTTGGATTCAAAACGCCCAGAGGCTTTGGGGAGGGCTCCCCCAAATTTACCATTTATCTTTTCTTGAGGCACACAGAAATCAGACACCAGTCCCCCAGTCCCCAGGCCAATCTTAGCATAAGCCCACCGCATTGTTCTCTTTGTTCCTTCTCCAGACACTGGCATCCCCTCCTCAGGTTTTTACTTTGTCTCCTTCTGCTTTTAATTGTCTTTGCCCTCTTACCTCAGTTTTCTCTGCCTTTCTGTTTTCCCTCTGCCTCCCTCCCCCTCCTCCCCCCCCCCACTTATCTTTTTGATTTCTTAGAACGTGCTCTTCAGATTCTTTCTGATTCACACATCACTATCTTTGCCCAGTGTCATTCCGACCATTCTGGTCTTTTTGCCTCTTCCTCACCACTTTCCCTCTTGCAGTCATTCCTTTCCCACACCTCCACCTCCACCTCCTACAACCTTGGAAGTTCTTCAAACTGGGAATGTCTCCAGGTCGAGCCACAGAGATGAGGCAAGAGCACTCAGGGATCCTTTCAGTGTGACATCTGTAGAGTGGTCATCTTTTCCCCATTTTGCCCCAGGACAGGCATCTGCTGATGGAGCACACCCTGTTCTCTGTGTCCAATCACAACTGTTCTTTGTCAGGCATTTCTTCAGCATTTATGGGCTATCTGCTCTGTGTGAGGCCCTGAGAAAGAATGACGAATCAGATATGAATCCTAGCCTCAGGGACCCTATAGCTCTGACACAAATCTCACTCCACCTTTCAGCAGCCTCTGATGGAGTTGATTAACCCATCCTTTAGAAAATTCCTTTTCTTTGCTTTAGGCAGCATTCTCTTTTGTCCTCTCTCTACTTCATGGATACTCCATGATGTCTTCTACGCCGGTTCCTCACCCTCCTGATCTCTACTTTGGGAGGCTTCAGGACTCAGCCCATGGATTTCTCCCTCTCTAGCTCTGCTCACTTACCAGCTGTGATCTCATCAAGGCTTTAAATAGCCATCTATATTCTGATGACTCCCAAATTTTTATTTCTAGCCCGTACCTCTCCCTTGCATTCCAAATTTGTATGTCCAGCTGCTGGTTCAATGTCTTCACTTGGGTGGATCTCAACTTGGTGTCCCACAGCAGACTTTGATTCCCCCACTTTACCCCCATCATCCTCACACATGTGCTTTCCACCAGCAAATGGAACCACCCTGCTTCAAGGTGCTCAAGCCAAAAATCTTGGAAACTTACACCCTGTCTTATCTCTCACTGAGCAACCCAGCCATCAGCAAATTCCGTCAGCTCTTCCTTCAAAATATATCCAGGATCTGACAACCCTTTTCCACTTCTCCTGCTACTACATTGGTTCAAGCCATCATCATTTCTCACTTGGACTATTGTAATAGCTTCCAAGCGCTCTTCCTGCTTCCAACCTTACCCCTCAAATCCTTTTAAAGTGAATGTAAGAGGGGCGCCTGAGTGGCTCAGTCGTTAAGCATCTGCCTTCGGCTCAGGTCATGATCCCAGCGTCCTGGGATCGAGCCCCGCATTGGGCTCCCTGCTCCGCGGGAAAGCCTGCTTCTCCCTCTCCCACTCCATCTGCTTGTGTTCCCTCTTACGCTGTGTCTCTCTCTGTCAAATAAATAAATAAAATCTTTTAAATAAATAAATAAATAAAAATAAAGTGAATGTAAGATTAGGTCACTCATTTTCTTAAAACCCTCCAGGGACTTTCCATTTCATTCATCATGAAATTGAAAGTCTTTACCAAACCTACAAGGCTCTGTGTGATCTGACTCCTACCACCTCACTGTTCTCAATTTTTATCACTCCCTGCCTTGTTCTCTCTGGCCCCTGTAGCCTTCCTGCCAAGCTTTGGGGCTGGCCAACATACTTCTGCTGTGGGAAGCATAGTGGCTCTTCCTCTGGTCAGAATGTGCTTTCCCCAGATATCTGCATGGCGGGCTCCTTTGCTTCATTCTGGCCCTTGCTCCGATATCAGAGAACACCCTGATCAAATAAAACCTGCCTCAGACTCTGTTATTGTCTCTTCTCATTTCTCTGCTTTATATAGCTTCGTAGCACTTCATCTATACTTGAAATATCATGTGTTCATTGTTTTCTGTCTGCTCCCATAAGAAGTATGCTTCTTGAGGTCAGAGATTCTGTTCTACTCACTGCTTACAGTACTGGTAGGCGTGCTATCAATATTTTTGAATTAATGAAGAGAAGACGTCTTTTCAAGGATTTGCATAAAAGCCACCACGTAGCTCAGAGGGAAGAGAAAGAAGGTAGGTTATGAGTCAAGCATGTATGGAATGTGAAGAATATTCCAAGGGAATTGAATTGAATCCATGAAACATGTAACAGCTATAGTAAATATATCCATTGTAAGGTTGAGTGATAAATATAATGTCCCAGTTGCCCAGGAGAGATCAGGATGCCAGGTAATTCTAATCATGCTCCTGACCATTCTAAGTGCACCTATCTTATGTAGATCAGATTTCTGACCAGCCAGTACTAGACCAAAGGAAGGTAGCAGGGTTGGGGAGGAGGGGCTGCTGATAGAACTGGGAGGTGTTTCTGGCACAATCACCTGCAGAATCTCTTTGGGGAGAGTGTGAGGAAGTTAGAGATATAAAGAGGCAGTGGAGATTGAATCAGTGGGCAGAGATGGTTGGTAGTCATACAGATATACTTCTAAAGACTAAAAATTTTAAAAAAAGATATGCTATATCTGGATTGATCAGGAGCTTTCCATTCACCTAAGTTCTACCCTCTGTAAATGCCACCTGAGTGCTCCATTTTACATTGGGTTGAGGATTTGAGCATCAAAGTGATGTGATAAGAGCTGTTAGGTGATTCTGGCTACAATGTATACGGTGAACTGGAGGCAGGGGGACAGGGACTAGAGGTGACCATTTAAGAAGCCATGTAGTAACAGAAGGGAAAAGTGATAAGGATCTGAACTAGGGGTATTTTATGGGAAAAGATACGAGAAGTTAAATATGGATGACATTACCTAGGCCAGGTCTCCAGGATTTAGGCAGCTGATAGAATATAAGCTCCATGAAAGCAGAGACCACCTCATTTGTGTTCACTGCTCAATCCCCAGGACCCAGCACATAATGGGTGCACCCTAAATATTTGCTGGTGGATAAATCTGAGTAACTGGAAGTGGAAGAGTAGAAATTTAAGATGACAGTGAGACCCAGAGCTTAAGTGATGGAAAGAAGAGAGTGCCCTTATAGGAAGTGAACATTGCAAGATGAACATGTCCTGAAGACCTAGACTTCACCCTAGAATATATGGGGTGTAAACCTGAATGATGTGTCCAGCAGGGGATGGAGATTTGAGTCTAGCACTCATAGCTGGGAAATAGCCACAAAGCAGCAATTGATAAAACTGTAAAGAGATAGAAAATGGAGAGAAAGTAGAGGGAAAAGCAAGCAATGGAGAGAATTGGGGGGGGGGGCAACATACCATAGAGCTAGACAGAAGGGAAAAAAAAGAATCTGAAGAAATAGGAGAAGTCCTGATAGTACACAGCACTCAAGCTAAGGGAAGAGAATTCCAAGGAGCTGATGTTAACTCTTGTAAAGAGGCTGAATGGGGTTGAGTATCAAAAGGCCACAAAAGCCAAACCATGCATGAAGAGAATGGAGTCCAGTGATCAGAAGGGACCATGGGGTGACAAACTTGCCATGGTGCAATACTGAAAGTGGCTCCAGGAGGCAGTGTCCAAATCACATCATTCTTTCATAGTCCCATAGCCATCCCCGTATACTTTGGTCAACCACGTATTTGGATCTCAGACCCAAGCTTGCCCATCTCAACACAGACATTTTACAATGATAAAGCATCTGTCTACTGTTACATTATTACCAAGCCTGGAAAAACAGACAAGGCTACCATTTTGATTCCGTTATGTGAGTGCACAATTAGGAGGGGCTTAGGAGAGGAGCTGGAAAAGCCAGGAGTGTTCTGGAGCATAGCCCCGTGGCATGGGCACCAGCTGCACCCTGTCATTACTCACCTGTCCCTAAAACGCCCTATCACAGCATGACCCATACAGTTCTTATTTTCCTCGTGTTGCTTAATGGAAGCCCTTTTGCTCTCATTGTCAGGATTTCTGAGGTATATAAAAGCTTGAGATTTTCTTCTTGATTAAGTATACAATGAAGAGACCAGCAAGACATGCACGCAAACAATGGGTATGTCATCCTCTTCACCAAATGAGGGGGACAGTTCTGTATTCATTAAGTGCAAAGTTTGTGTGATGTATACAGTTTAGGTAGAAAAATGTGAAGGGATTGGTTCTGGGGAGAAAGCATTGGGACATTTATATATAATGTTGAACCCCAACATCTGAGGGGAAAGGAGTGGCTAAAGTAAAGCTGAATTAGAATGTGAATTACTGGGGGAGCTGGGGTGCCTGAGTGGCTCAATCAGTTAAGCGTCTACCTTCTGCTCAGGTCGTGATCCCAGGGTCCTGAGATCTAAGCCCCGCATTGGGCTCCCTACTCAACAGGGAGCCTGCTTCTTCCTCTGCCTGCCCCTCACCCTGCTCATGCTCTCTCTCTTTCTCTCTCATTCACTTTTTCTCAAATAAAAATCTTTAAAAAAATTTTTTTTTAAAGTATGAATTACTGTTGCTGTAAGTTACAATAAATAGAACCAATGAAATAGGGATGTGAACATTACCATACTCCTTTTTTTTTTTAAGTGCTTTTTTTTTTTTTTTAAAGATTTTATTTATTTGAGAGAGAGAGAATGAGAGAGAAAGAACACATGAGAGGGGATAGGGTCAGAGGGCGAAGCAGACTCCCTGCCAAGCAGGGAGCCCGATGCGGGACTCGATCCAGGGACTCCAGGATCATGACCTGAGCCGAAGGCAGTCGCACAACCAACTGAGCCACCCAGGCGCCCCAACCATACTCCTAAATAAAAGTAAAATGAGGAGCAGTGAGCAGGACTTCACAAGAACCCTCTGTGTTTTATTCATCAGTTCACAAGGTTCACTTCCTCCCTGTGCCTCCTCTATCCATGCATCGGACGGACATTTCCTAGGACTCCTCCTTGTCTGTGTCCCAAGGTTATCTGAACACCAAAGTCACACTCAGGAGGGGAAGGTATCAATTCAAGGGGATTGAGATGGGATGCCCATGGAATTACCCATAATATCTATTTGAAAACAAAACCCTTGTGAACCTTCACATCATGGAAATCACAGTCCAGAATGAAAAAGCTGCCAAGTTGTTTAAGGTTGTAACTTAGACCATGGGGAAAAAAATATGCCTGCCATCTGTGTCTTTGGTTTGGAAATTGGAAGACTAGGGCAGGCTTCCTCACAGGATATCTAGTATTTTCCCTACTTCCAGTGGCAGAAACCTAGTTTCTGGGCCGGGAAGGAAAGTGATATTCCAGTTTGGAAGAGGAAAATAACTCTAGGTTTATGTTTTAAGGTCATGATTTAGAAAAAAAATTGACTAAAATAAGGGATGCCTTGTATTTAAAGTCAGTCCATTTTAATTGTATCTGAATGATTTGCTATCCCTTATACATGAGTATCTATGAGTATGTGGTCAGGACCAGACATGCAGCCCAGGCAGGCTGGGTGACATGCATGCCCTCTGCCCTCTCCTCCATCCCTTCCTTGTGGGCTCTCTGGCAGCTGGGTACTTTTAGGAAGAAAGGGACTGGATTCCCAGATGCTACTCTGCTTCCAGACCAACCCTACATAATTCAAATTCACAAACTGTAACAGAGGTAATGCCGTTTCCCTGAGAATGTCCCAAAGCCACAGTGCCATATTGTGGTCGAACGTTTTGCTAGTATGATGTTAGCATTGTGACGGGCTTAAAAGAAAGCCTCTGCCTAGGAAGTCAATGACTGTGGAGCACCTGCTCTAGAATTAACCAAGGTGATCAGGGATGGCGAGGGGTCCCCCTTTGAAGAGTGATTCCATTTTCAGGATCAACAGGCATAAGAAAAAGATGAATGTTCACAGAAAGGTGGTACCTGGATTACCTTTATCTGCTCACTTTTCATGATGCTGGCTTTTCTTGGAGGGGGAAAAATGACTGAAAGTAATAATGGTGGGAATGAGAGGCTGGCAGGGAGGTGAGTTTTGTCCACATTTGGGGGAGAGGAGCAACCAGCCGAGTGGAGCCTGGGCAGTGGCTCTTTGGTTTCTTTCTTTGGGGTAAAAAATAGAGTCTTGACTTGGGCCTTTGGCATCTGTCTTTGTTTGTGTTTTGTGTCTCTATTTTTTTCCCTATGAGGCACCCTGAAAAGAAAGGGCAAGGGACCTTAGAGTGAGTTAGCATAGAGTGAGAAACATATCTGTCTATGATTAAAAGTTTCAGTTCCTCAATTTGCCACTACCAAAGCCCAATTCCAGAAGCTGTGTGAGAGGAGGCGATTGACTCAAATGAGCTAGGCAGTCTCATCAGCTTGGTAGTCAAGGGACAGAGGATCCTGAGATGGGCTCAATACCATGTTGACATGGTACAAATATAATTTTTCTAATGTTTCTGAAGGGGAAAAAAAACAAGTTTAAGAAGAGTGGTTCAGGGGCGCCTGGGTGGCTCAGTGGATTAAATAACCGATTCTTGGTTTCAGTTCAGGTCATGATCTCAGGGTCATGAGATCGAACCCTGTATCAGGCGCTGTGCTCAGTATGGAGTCTGCTCGTCCCTATCCTTCCCCCTCTGCCCCTCACCCCCAACTCACCCAAATAAATGAATAAAATCTTAAAAAAAAGCAGTTCACCATGCAAGGATTTAATTTGGTTTTCAGCAGAATCTGGCAAAACAGGCATGTTGGGGGCTGGTCTCAACTAACTAGAGATAGTTGAGAACAAATAGAACTGGGTTGGAAATAAATCTCAGGAGTTTCTAAGAACTAGGAAGAAATGAGGAAGGTCAGGGTAGAAATTATACAGGGCTATCACTCTCAAAATCCCTCTATGGAGTGAGAGGTATCTGCCTCTTAGTATAAAATTTGAGCTTATGAAGGAGCCCAAGAACGTGAGAATGGAGTAAGAAAATTCATATTTAATTGAATGAGATGCCCACATTCCTTTTCCCTGTGGATTTCAGAGGTTGATCTTGAACTTGAGTTAGGTCTTTAATATGTTTAAAATCTAAGATTATTTGCTAAGAGTTTAAGGGCTTTGGGTAGTCAGTTCATCACATTGCCAAGTCCATTACACTTTAGGGTCAGTGATATGGGTGGCAAACCATTCCCTAGGCTGTTGTTCCATCTCTTCTATGGGCTAATTTCAGGCATATTGGATGAGCTTGGTCAGAAGGCCCACTTGGCCCTTGGCTTTCAAGACTGCTTTGGTGATAGTTGGCTTTCTGTGGGTCTTTTCCTTCATCAATATGGCATACATCCTACTTTTCCAGATGAGACCCTTACAAAACAACCATTGTTTCAAAAGACATTCCCATAACCCAAGCCTTACCTCCCCATCAGTTTCATGAACTAAAGACCAAAATCCTTTTCTTTCCCCTCACGATATCTTTCCTACTTCTACTCTAAGTGAAGAATTACAGAGCGGGTTTGCTTTAGGAGAGGTAGCAGCCATTAGAAGGACCACATCTTAAAATGCAACCATTAGAGATGAGGAAATTAGAAAGATAGTATACAGTAAACATTCAATATATGATGGGGGGCAGGGGAGAGGAGACAGGAGAGGTAGTAAAATGGAGAAGGGGAAGATAATGTTCTAGAAGAAAAACAGAATTGGGGCAAAATAATCTGTCCCTTGCTTTTCTTTCACTGCCCACTCTAAGCATAATAAATTGCCTCGCCTGCTGTCTTACACACACACACACACACACACACACACACACACACACACACACACACGCAAAGAGTAGTCTATTCAGGTAACTCTGGATCAGAGCTGAAGAGATGAAGAAATAGGAGCCCCAGCAAATGCCTTACATATTACCAAGCCTTGAATTATTGGCAGTTCGAAACACTGCCTGAGTCATCATCTCAAAAAGCAATTCCCTTTGCTCTGAAAATATTCACATCATCTCAGCAGCCACCACACTGAAACCCCTCTCCACACCGATGCACAGTTGTCAGTGAAGAAAAGTCGCGGAAGCCTTACAGGAACAATAGCTCCTTTGCAAATTGCTGCTACATCAGAAGAAAAGCTGAGGCAGGCATAGAGTATTTTATTTTACACACCGCAAACAGACAAACAACCTCCAGATTTGGAATCCAGAGTTAACAAAAGCATTAAATCCATCGGGCTTTGAGAAGGGGCAATGTTTTTTCATATTTCTCCTCTGCTACCATTATTTATATAACAAATGGCTGCAAAATGCAATCATGTCAGATGTTGGAAATAAACTCTTTGGGGTATAGCTATTTTTAAACAACCCATAGTTAAAGGGATGTTTTAAAAACATGCGAAAGCTGAGTTTGTGTTTTAAATCCTAAGTGGTCTCAGGAACTCTGTATTGTTAGCCTGGTGCTAACCTATGGAACAGAAAAGCTTTTCAACAGAGCCTGAACTCCTTCAGGAATGATAATGTTTTTGAGAGTTGCAAAAATTTCAGTTGGCCATAGATTGAAGCCCAGTATTTTCTAGGCAGATACATGGAAATCCCTGGTGCTTAGTTTTTCCCACTTTGGAGAGCATTGAACTTCTCTTGCAAATATATTCAAAGTACTTCCTCACCAGAAGATTCTATTTACTGACACCAGGAACAAGCATTCCTTCTCTGCCCCTCTTCTTCACCAGTGGGATCAGAAGTTCCTAAAAAGAATGCTACATTGTGGGAGATTATTTGCATGAGTGGATTATTTGCGTCACTCTCTGAGAGGTTCTATTCCTTTTTTTTTTTTTTAAGATTGATTTATTTATTTATTTATTTATTTATTTGACAGAGAGAGACACAGCAAGAGAGAGAGCACAAGCAGGGGGAACAGCAGAGGGAGAGGGAGAAGCAGGCCTCCCGCCGAGCAGGGAGCCCGATGCGGGGCTCGATCCCAGGATCCTGGGATCATGACCTGAGCTGAAGGCAGACGCTTAACGACTGAGCCACCTAGGCACCCCGAGAGGTTCTATTCCTGGTCTCTATTCTAGTTGTCCAAGCTTACTGCTCCCACAAAAGATTTTTCCCCCAGTCTAGTGAGTCCTGTTATTGACTCCCTGACCCCTGCAACACCCCTCAACACACAAACACCCCCCACCACCACCCGCCACTCTTTCCCTCCAGCCCTGCTTAGACTCTTGCTCACATTGAGGAAATAGAAGTTTCAGCTTGAGCCTGGGGGCCAAGCTCTACTTCCTTTTTTTCTAGCCAAGGTAACACCTGCCTTCAAAACTGTCCTCAGGTCCCACTTCTTGTGTAGGATTTCCCAAGCTCCTGTAATATTTATGATTTATTATTAAGAATAATAAAAATAACATTAGTTAGCATTTATTTAATACTCTGAGCCTGATATTAAGCATAGTCTCATTCAGTTCTCATTTTAAAAACCCTAAGGAAAGCACTGTTGCTACCTCCATTTAGCAACTGTGGAAACTGAACTCAAGACTAGTTCTGTCTGATGTAAAAGGAAGACTCCAATGAGAACAAGTTAAGAATTCATTGTGGGATTCTGGTGGCTTGGATTGGAGTGGGGGGGAAAAGTAGAGAGAGGGGCTCAAAAGGACAGGTATTTGGATGGTAGAAGCCACTCCTCAAGAGAGGAAGGGCTTTCCTTAGACACACTCCTGTGAGAAAAAGATCCTCTCTGTTATTATTAATGCAATTGTCATCATTTCCTCCATGTCACTTTGCAAGTGTTTGAGAAATTTTTAAATATTTGAGAAATTACGTGGCTAATAAGAGAGAGCCGGTGTCTATTTTGCTCATCTTAGAATCCCCACCACTTAGCATGAAGTGGGTGCTCAGGAAATACAGATAGAATTTGCCCAAAAAAGTAAAGGAGCATTTAAAAGTGTTCCTCCTCATTTAAATCATAAATGGAATGTAATGCCTTTAGAGATGAAAACGAGATTTTATAAGATCTGAAAAACAAGATCTAAAAACTCTTCCTACCTATCTAACCAAAAGAACAAGGTCAAAAATGTGATCAGGGCAAGAAAACAACAAACTTAAGCAGAATGGAAGACACTGAGCCAGGAGTGTCTGCAATGAACACATAGCCAGGGTGATTAAAAAAAAAAAAGTCTGGGTGCCTGGGTAGCTCAGTCGTTAAGCGTCTGCCTTCGGCTCAGGTCATGATCCCAGGGTCCTGGGATCGAGTCCTGCATCGGGCTCCCTGCTCAGCGGGAACCCTGCTTCTCCCTCTCCCCCTCCCCCTGCTTGTGTTCCCTCTCTCGCTATGTCTCTCTGTCTCTGTCAAATAAATAAATAAAAATCTTAAAAAAAAAAATCGATCTTTTTCTAATGACCAGAAACTAGTCAGAAAGGATTATGAGATTTTCATATCTCTTGTCATTTGTTAGACAGTCTGTGTCTAATGACTTTAGAACTAGTCTTTAGCCTTACAGATTCCCCCAATTTTTGGATAACCTGAGTTACCTAGAGAAATGCAGAAGCTCCCTTCACTTGTCCAATGGAAAGGAAACACTAAAATGAGTTGCAGATAAAAGTAATTCTTATCTAGTTATCTCTCTTCGGTCAGCACAAGATACCTCCACAGGTACAGAATTTGGATTTGGTACCCCCTAACTTTGTCACGTGGGAGAAACCTGCCCCCCCCCTTCATTTCCACAGGAGTATTGGTCTAAATCTCTCCTCCCTTCCACCACTGAGGCCCCAGACCTTGGGGAGTTGTATCTAGATATAGAACCTGGTTTTATATGCTGACAACAGAACAGTGTTAACTATTTTCATCACTCGTGGACCCTAGTCTTTACCCAGATGAAAGGGTGATTTCCACAGACTGGCAGGGGTCTGAAGATCCTTACTGCTTTTGTAAGCTGAGACAGTAGGTCCAGTCCATAACAACGCCAAATAAAGTATCTTGGAAAGTGATGGCATCCATCTGCTTTCAGCTCATGCGCAACAGAACCAATCCCTGGAAACTGGCCTCAAAGGAAGGCATGGGCTACTGACTTCATTCTCACCATTTTACCCCGGCAGCCACATATGCAATCCCTAATATTAATGAAAGTGTAAGTTGGAAGAAATTTTTCATTGTTAGAAAACTTAAAAAAAAACAAAAACAAAAAAACTTCCCCCTCTCCCCTATCCCAGGGCCTGGTTATCTACCAGCTGGAAACACTAGAAACTAGAAAGTATAAGGTGGTTTGTCCAGTCCTCCTGGCTCCTCACTCAGAAGACCCATAGCATGGACAGAACGTTTGCCTAGATGTCTGTTTTTACTTAGTGGGAAGATTTGATGAGTTTCATTAATTGGTGCATCGCCGTAGACTAGATATTGCATAACAAATTTTTGTTCTTGGATATTTAGCTATTTACGTCAATATTAAGTTAGAGTAGACCTTGAGGAAGCAGAGTGGGAAGTTTTCTTCAATTGGCTGGAGTTTTCCTGTCCAATTCTGTGTTCTTATGAAGTGTATCTTGAGTTTGCAACCAGCTAGCTCTTGCTACAAGAAAGCAGTCGTTAGCATGCCCGCCATCTACCAGGGCCTTTCCCCTAAGGGCTGACAAAGCATTTGATGCGTAGCACATGTATAAAGGTGCCAGCAAATAAAGAGATTTGCCTTAGGTCATCTCCCGAGAAATACTGTATTTTACCTGTCTCCCTGTTCACTGGAAATGCCATAAAGTCGCAGAGGGAGGAATTCTGAAATCCTTAAACAAAAGACGCTGAAACTCCCAAAGTGTTTATTGTGTCAATATTCCTAGTAGTCAGAGAGACTGCAGAGAGAGCGTGCTTTCTCTCCCCAATCATTTTATTAGGTCACTAAACTTTCGTGGTTTGCTTAGGAGGGGGCATGAGCCAAGTGGTAGACCTAACTCCCTCCTTTTATCTGAGAATCATGACACCATTGTAACCACAAATATTTATCTTTCATTCTCAGTGGAGACGGGTAGCCTCTTTGGATCATCCTCGGCAGAATACAGTGGATACTATGCAGAGCTAGTATCCAAATTGTTAGAGCTTACAGCCAGACTAAACTCCATTCATTGTTACAAAAACCCGGTGTGGAAAGAAAATTCTAAATGAGAAGAAATTAAGGCATCGCTTTTATTTTTATTAGTGCTATTAATTTAGAGAATTGAAATTCCTCTTGGATGCCTTTCAGTGATCAAAATTTACCAAATTAAGAATCAGAAATCCAGACTTTCTTTAGGAAGGCAGTGAAAGTACAATAGAAAGGATGGATCCTTACTGGGTTTACTATTCTGCATCCCAATTTTTCACTCAAGATTGTTTGAAAACCTGCCCATATTGGTATGTATGGATCTAATTCTTTTAACTGCTGTAGATTTTTCCATTGCATGAGTAGGCCATATTTTTCCTTCTCCAATGCCCCTTTCCCCTTCTGTCATTAAGTCAGTTACATCTGCCTGGAAGTCCACTCAAGAGAAGAGCCAGTAATCAGTATACGCTCTCTTCTTCATTGGGACTTTGGAAAGCTAAACAAGACAATAACATAAAATGACTAGAACCCTTTTGTTATGAAGTAGGACAAGAATTAAAACTAATTCTACTTTCTTACATGTTGTGCTTTCCATTCTAGAAGGACAAGATTCCTCAAGCATTCTTTTTTTTTTTTTTGTAAATAATGCAGTGGTGATCATCCATATGTGAAAGTGATGGGAATGTAAAAATAAATCATTTATGGTTAGCTGGGCCTTAATGCCACAAACTCAGCCCAAAATAATGTTGCTGAGACCCAGAAACAGTCATTTTGCTGCTCATAAATGATAGTTTAAGCTGCTGAGTGGATGAGGTCCAGGATTCTCCTTGATCCCTCGATGGACAGTAATGCTGCTTGGACCATAATTTTCCATCTTTCTTCTTGGAAAGTCTGACTGTGGGCCGCTCAGTAAAATGAACATTGGAAATAGAACTTCTGTCTCACACCATCTATTCAGAAAAGAGCTGTAAAAATAAGCACATACCCCAGAACCTAATAGAGACGTGGCAACAAGCCTAAGGGAAATGCCATCCCTTCAGCCTCTTTTAATTCCCTTGTAGCTTTATTTAATTTCAGGACATGGTGAAGGCATCAGTCGTAGGCAGACATTTGTGTTTTCTGAACTTGTTTATTCAGAAAGTAGTTGAAAAAGATAAGAATGAATAACTGGAAAGAGCCAGAACTAAGAAAACTGGGAAGGGCATACAGAATAGTATTTTCACAACTTTGTTGCTATTTGGAAACTACCTGGAACATTTTAATGAAACTCTTCTATGGGATACACCTAGTATTCTAATATAAGGTAGATCTCTCTTGGTTCCTACACAAAAGTAAACTCATAGGTTGGGCATGAGTTAGGCATGGAACAAAGCAGTCCAGTCTTCGACTGGACTCAGACTGGACTCAACAGTGGATGAGGAAGGATGTCAAGGAAACCACCCTCGTTTCTCTAACTGCTTTCCTATTTCTTATGAAATTGGCATATCCTTCCCTAGAATCCTTTGATTCTGTTTTTGCTCTCTTTTCATGAAATCTTCCTACAGCTTGATTTGATGGCATCAACTCTTTCCATCAGTTTCTGAGCATGCCCTGTTGGTCTGTTTTTTTTCTTAATATCAGGGAAGCAGTTTTTTTTTCCCTAGGGAATTCAACCTCAGCCTGGTTCAACACCTTTGCCATTGGCCTATAGCCTCTCAGGCTGCAGTAAGCAGCGTCCCCAGACTGTCTTCCACTTGTAGAGTGCTTTATCTCCAGTGGACTGCAGGGCATTTGACATTATGCCACCTCATCTGTCCTTCTACTATCCTTGTGAAAGAAGCAAACATCAGGCCCTTTGACAGATGAGGGAAAGGATCCTCGAGAGATGCTCCTTTTCCAGGGATCACACTGCCACATCAGTGATAAATTTAGACATCCAAACAGAGAATCAGCTCCCTTGGGTCTCTCTTGGAGTTATTTCTGACTACTATTTCAAACTTTCCATCATTTTCCATCATTCAAGTTTTGTTATCCAAAAAGACCTTATCCATGATTTCCTTGGCCTCTGATTATTACCAATTTTTTTTAACCTCTCAAGACTACTTACTCTAAACAACATCTCCCAAGTTGATTTTGTGTGTCAGGTCTAATACGATTTGAAAAAAAAGATTACTGAGTGTCTAATCGTAACCATTCATTCATTATTTATAGGCCCACGTGTTGGATATTGTGCCAAGCAAAGGCAAGAGACAGTTCCCTGGCTCTCACAGCATAGGCTGGAGAGCCAATCCTAAACAGATGTGACTACGGGAGGGCAATTACCATGCATAGAATAGTAGAAAAAATTCATTCAACCAACGTTGAATGCCTACACTGAGTCAGGTTCTGTACCAGGCACAGTTTATATATATAGTCATGAACAGAATAGATCACTTATGATTAAGAAGAGAAATAAATAAAAAAGCAAATAACTAGCCCAATGTATATTACATTGTAATATTGTGTATTATAGATTGTGGGATGTTTAGGTTTGGTTGGGCGGGCAGAGCTTTAAGAAACCTGCTTTAAAAGAGTGGAAACGGCTCTCTTCCATGCTGACATTTCAGCCAGGGCAGGATCTAGTCATGGGAAATGTAGGAAGAAAAACACCACAGGCAGAAGGAATATCACAGGTGGCAGACCTGAGGTGGGTGAGAGCTTGGCATACGGAGAAACCAGAATGGGCTAGAGCCACAGGGACTGACATGCTGTGCATGCAGAGCCCTGATGGCCATGAAAAGGGATTGGGATTTCATTCACAATTCAGTGGGAAGCCTTAGAAGAGTTTGTAAAATGAAAGTAAAAAGACTGCATTTGTGTTTTAAAAGATTATTCTGATTGCTCTGTAGAAAATAAATGGAAGTGGGCAAGAGTAGATTTAAGGAGGTTATTGAAGTAACTCAGGTGAAAAACAATAGCGCTTTGGACCAGAGCGATGGATGTTGAGATAGAAAATGTGGTAGATTTGGGAAGTAGAAAAGACAGGGATTTGGTAATGATTTCAACCTTGGCGTTGAAGCAAAGGAAAGCATCAAAAATAATTTCCGGGTTTTGATCACCTTAGTGACTGGTGATGTTATTTACGGAGTTGTGGAAGACTATGAAAGGCTAGATGGGTGATGGGCATTAAGGAGGGCACTTGTGATGAACACTGGGTGTTATATATAAGTGACAAATCACTTCATTCTACTCCTGAAACCAATATTACACTAAATGTTAACTAACTAGAATTTAAATAAAATTTTGAAACAAAAAAGACTATGAAAAGAATAGGTTTGTGTTATGGTGGGTGGGGGGGACTCAGGGATAATTTGAATTCCTGGACAGCTATTTGTGTCATGGTGTCCAGCAGAGCAAGAGAAATGCAAATCTGGCTGTTGAGAATGTAGTTTGGAGCTGACAATAGAAATCTGAGATTCATCAGCAGAAGAACGGTAGCTGTGTGTCTAGCTAATTATATTAAGAGAGAAGTGAGGAGAGCCACAGGACAACCTTGGGAGCTGGATATATTCAGAGTGCAAGAGGGAGAAGAAGAGCAAGAGCCAATGGAGGAGATGGAGAAAGTGATCAGAATGGTTGAGATATTGACCAATATTGAACATGGACAATATTGTCTAGCTTGCCACTGATAAATACTTTGTCTTTCATGATAACACTCACTGTTTCTGAAAATGTGTGATAAACTACAGAGCATTACCTATATGTAACTAATGCATCAGTAATGTATGATATATTGGAAGTAAGGAAACTATGTAAGAATCTGAGCCTTTGCAAATCACTGCAAGACTCCAGATCCTGCCCAAGTTGACTTGTATTTTGTGACATGAAGGAAATGGGAGATGTCCCTTTTCAAATAATGTTCAAATTTATTTAATATGATCAATAATAAAGTGACCCAAGATTTTTAACAATTCCTTCCTTACCCCTCGTCCTCATACTCCTACCCCTGGTCCTCCCCATGACTGCAATATAGTATGTGCTGCCATCCCCAAGCCCTTGTTCTCCAACTGTGTGTGGCTTCTAGCACATAAATGAAATCTTATTTATTCGCAGATGCCATTTTATAGAACTGTAAAAAAAGAAGCACCTGGCTTCTGGCAGGGGCATGCAGCTCCAACATGGCCTTCCACTATTTTTGCAGTAGGAGGTTACGGCTCCAGGCACTGTGCCTCTCCCTTGTAAGTTCAGAGAACTTCACTCTGTGAAGAAAACTCTGAAAATGGGAAAGTTACCTGTAAAGAATTCTGTACCATCTGTGTGGCTAGACTTCTGTGTACCATCTGTGTGGCTTTGTTTCCACGTAGCTACTTTAAAACAGATCTTCATGCTCGAGTGGTTAATTATGATTTTTTTATGTCTCCACATCATTACTTGTGATAATAGTGAGATTGCTACTTTGGCATTTTATTTGGTTTTTTTGTTTGTTTTTTTAATTTTATTTTATTATGTTATGTTAATCACCACACATTACATCATTAGTTTTTGATGTAGCGTTCCATGATTCATTGTTTGCATATAACACCCAGTGCTCCATGCAATACGTGCCCTCTTTAATACCCATCACCAGGCTAACCCATCCTCCCACACCCCTCCCCTCTAGAACCCTCAGTTTGTTTCTCAGAGTCCATAGTCTCTCATGGTTCGTCTCCCCCTCCGATTTCCCCCCATTCATTTTTCCCTTCCTGCTATCATCTTCTTTTCTTTTTTTTTTTTTTAACATATAATGTATTATTTGTTTCAGAGGTACAGGTCTGTGATTCAGCAGTCTTACACAATTCACAGCACTCACCATAGCACATACCCTCCCCAATGTCTATCACCCAGCCACCCCATCCCTCCCACCCCCTTCCACTCCAGCAACCCTCAGTTTGTTTCCTGAGATTAAGAATTCTTCATATCAGTGAGATCATATGATACATGCCTTTCTTTGATTGACTTATTTCGCTTAGCATAATACCCTCTAGTTCCATCCACGTTGTTGCAAATGGCAAGATTTCGGGGTTTGTTTTTTTTTTTTGATGGCTGCATAATATTCTATTGTATGTATATGCCACATCTTCTTTATCCATTCATCTGTTGATGGACATCTTGGCTTTTTTCACATTATTTGGTTTTAAAACCTAGAAAAATGTGCGTGATCTATCTTATCATCATAAATCTGTGGGGAGAGAAATGCAAAACTTTGAATTTTGACATTTAAGCAATCCCTTAGAATTACAACCCTTGGGGGAGCCTTATTTTGCAGAGGCAGCACCTTTGGCCACACCCTGGAGTTGACAACTATAATAAGAAGTATCTACTTCTGAGACAGGGCCACGAAAGGGCTCCTGAGTGGGAGAGACAGAGTACTATCTTGGGTAGCTGATACTGTCTCGGGATATGACAGAGTACCCTGCCTCATGAAATATTCTGCCCCTCCTCTCTATTCCCCCAAACAACTAGAACATAAGCTGCAGCATAATATCCCACTCCTGCATCTAATGGTGAGATTCAGCTACAAAGACTGGCTCACTATCCAGGGTCAACAATTGAGGAAAGTCGACAAACTTAACAAACAGAGCTTACACCTGAGAAAATACACTTGTAGGCAGAGCAGGTCTTCAGAACATGTGTTTTATAATCTCAGGGAATTACAAGAGGGCACCACTCCACATAAAAGAATCCAGTAGAGAACATAGAAATGAAAATTGGGGTTGGTAATTAAAAAAAAAATCAGTGAATGCACGGAATAGTAAAGTAGACATCACTGAAAACAAATTAGTGAATTCAAAGATAGATCAAGTCAAGGGAATCTTCTAGATTCCCAATGAAGAGAGAAATATACCGAAAGCATAGAGAAATGCTGAGATATAAAAACTGTATTTAGAAATTTAGTCTATTTAATCCAACACCTACTTAATACAAGAGAGGAAGAAATACTCAAACCATATGAGATTACTT
The DNA here is from genome assembly GCF_002201575.2 of Neomonachus schauinslandi. Lineage (NCBI taxonomy): Eukaryota > Metazoa > Chordata > Mammalia > Carnivora > Phocidae > Neomonachus > Neomonachus schauinslandi. The sequence continues at coordinate 75,908,476 of NC_058411.1, forward strand.
CCTAGAAATGAAGAGAATGATATTGCATCTTTTATTGAAAGAGCCCCTCAAGTACCAGATGATAAATGCACAAGTGTACATACTATTAACTCTTTATAATCAAATTTGAGAAACAAGGATTTGGAAAAATTCTGGGGGTGAAATAACAAACTTCTCAGTAGCAACACTGGATGCAAGAAAACAATGGAGCATTAAATGGAAAATTCCAAAGAAAAATATTTTTCAAGCTGGAATTCTACATTTAGTCAACCCATCATGAAAATTAAAGGGACAAGTGAATTCTTTCGAGACTCACAGAGGGTAGGAAGTTGATCATTCATAAATCCTCTCTCGAGGTTGTACTCCTCGAATAAGAAAATGAATATAGGAAGAAGTGGAGGAGCAAAATGTGTAATGAACAAATAAATTCATAAAATGATGCTTAAGTATTAGTCACAAGAACATTTTTTTTTGGTAATCTGGACGTAAAGTTGCAGATGATAGCAACACGGGATGTGGCATGGAATGTGGCCCTGAGATTTGGCCGGGGGAGAGGGGAAGCTGAACGTTCTTAGGTTGCTCAGAGTTAGGGTGTAGAGCTATAACTAACTCTAGATACTCTTAGCATCGCAGATATTTGTGTCATGGGTATTGAAACTTAAACGTATTCACTGATCAGAAAGTTAAAATGATCATTTTCGAACAAAGAAGGAAAAATGAAGCAAAGGCAATTGGTGAAGCCAACAAAATTGAGGATAGGGGGAATGGGAAATAGCTGGAAATCCTGGTAAACAAAAGTGAAAAAGTAAGTACGATGGAGATATATACAAATACATCTGTAATCATGATAAACATGAACGGGTCAACTTGATCCAGAGACAGAAAGCCCTAGCCAGGGCAACATGAAGGGAAAAGAAATAACCCTGTTTAAATGTGACTGACAAGACAAACCTGCCATTATTTGCATACTCTGATTATCTTTTAGAACATCAATGCTGTTTGAACAGTGCTTATCCATTTCCCAAAAAAAAGAGTCCTACCCCACACAATGCCAAATGATTCATGACCTAAATATAAAAAGCCAAAAGGCAAAGAGGAAAAAATGTATGTATGGATGTGTGTATATATATATATATACACATATATATATATGAAGGAAATATTTATTGACTAGTCCAAAATTAAATTTATAAATGAAAGATATTGTAAACTAAGTGAAAAGACAAGCAAAACCATGGGGAAAATTATTTGCAATATAGGCAGTAAGGATTTATATCAAAATCTAGGTGATTTGCAAAAATTACAGTTTGGTATTATCAGTTATTGGCTGTGAGGAATATTTGACAGTCTCAACTAAAATTCAAGCCATGCCTCCTTGATGAGCAAGCAAGCCTACTTCCATATGTCTGACTTAGAAAAACCTTGCACATTTGCACAGGGACACTCAGGAGAAGTTCTGGAAGGATAAACCGGTAACAGTAATTGAGTCTTGGGAGAGGATGAGGATGTGTGTTGGGGGAGGCAGGGGGTGGGGTGCAGAGGGCCACTGACGAAGGCCTTCTCTGTAATGTTTCATAGTTTTACAAGAAGAATGCACGTTACCTAAAGTAATTAAAAATTAACTTTTCAAAACCCTTAAGAGTGGAAGTTTTATTTTCAGTTTTGTGGTATTCAGAATCAAAGGCTCTCCCACAGCAGTTTCAAGAAAAAGTAGCTTGTCTTGTCTTACGGGATTCCAGGTTGAGCCCAGTGTTTATGTAATTATGAATCTCTGTCACGGTGCTCACTTGCTACCTAGGAAAAGTTTTTAGATGAAGATGAAGTTTATATACACCCTTGACATTGTCGTGATGGATTTTGGTTGGGAATTATCTGCATTTATCTTTAGGCATATCAATTTTAAATGTTTAAATATCTGTAATTTTGTTGTTGTTATTTAACGCTGACGTGGTTGGACTTAATTTAGCTCACCATTTGGGATGGTGAAATCTTAAAAAGTACATCAAAGGCAGATTATTCTTTTCAGTCCTGTTTCGTGTCTGCAGAAAATGGTAGGTTATGCACTTAAACTTTTAACTTCATTATATAAGTGGCATTAAACCAGCCATAAAATAATTGCCAATGATAACAGCATTGTTTCACTGAGCTTTTATTCATGACTCTGAGTCATTTTTCCTCCTCAGAATGAGAAGTGGTATTTTTTGGTTTGTTTTTTTGGTTTGTTTTTTAAAGCGAGGTTCTAAATACCCAACTTTTGACCATATTTTTCTTCTGCTTTGGCTTTTTTTTCCTGTCAGTCATTATATTTCTTTAGGAAACTTCTTTAAATTTTTTTAAGGGAAGGACCAAAGCTAGCAAAGAAACAGATGTATCCCATATAAAATATGCAATAAATCTTGTCCCACAAATTCTTTGCTCTGAACTTTCTGACAGAAACTGTCAAATATCCACTTTAATTCAGGTATAAAATGTTCACTCCGTGTCATGGCGCCAACAGCCATATGCCAGAGTAAAGTTAGTGACCAGCCATAAAAACAGCAGCATAAGCACCTTTGAAAAGGTGCAAGTCATCGTGGGTGAGAACGAGCCATATAAATCCGTGGGGAATTAATCTCAGCTTTGCTACTATCCTGCTGCGCATTTACAATGCAGGAGTAGTAATACTTTTAAAAGGAGAGAGAATAAGAGAGCCGTGTGTACACCTAATGAGCTTGTGGGAGGGGAGAAGGTGGTTCATGGATCAGAAAGCAATAGCTTTTCCTCCCCCTCCGCGGAGCTCTGGAATCCCCTTGAAGAGGGCAGATCCGAGCCTGAGTTGAACATGTGGGGTGGTTCTTGAGCTTGCATTGCCTGGCTTCGCAGATCATGTGAAACCAATCTCCCCGAAGCGCAATCACAAGAAATGACTTCAGCTTCATAAATCACTGTTATCATCCCACAGGAGGAGGTAATGCTATGGTTTTTCTCCAGTAAAACATTTCAAGCCTCTGGTTTCAGGAGCTTTTCTTTCTTTCCTCCTTTCTTTCCCTTTCTTTCTTTCTTTTTCTTTTTCTTTCTTTTCTTTCTTTCTTCTCTTTCTTTCTCTTTCTTTTTTTTTCTTTCTCCTTTCTGAAATCAGCTTTATGCCACTTGTGCAATTAGCTTCCTGCCTAAAGGACACAGTGGCACTTCTCCAATTTACCTAATACTTGAACGTTTCCTCCTCTCTCAGATTTTAAGGGAGATCTATTTCCTACTGAGGGGTGTGTGTGTGTGTGTGTGTGTGTGTGTGTGTGTGTGTGTTCTATATTCAGAGACCTCACACTTGCTTCCAAGCCTATACTGACCCTCAATATTTTTTTCCATTGAGGATATTTTCTTTATCTTGTATTTTCCAAATACAGAACAGATATGTTGGGTTTAAGCATAGTGGAAAGAAATTTTAGCTTATTTTGCATCATAGGACATGATTTTAATACTTGTGGCCATCTAAAACATTTCTAAGCTACAGAAAGCAGAAGACTGAAGGGGTAAAGCAACAGATTATTTCCAAGTTGAATCAAAAAGTAAAACTCTGCTTTAATTATATTTGATAATACTTTAATAGTCCTTCATAACCAAACATTTTTCCCCTACAAGATCTTATTGAAGAAACATTGTCAGAAAATTATTTTGAAATGTTTTCTTGGGTTTCTAGAAAATTATTTTATTTGAATAGATTTCATACCCACTTTGAAAGAAAGGCTTGTTTTTCAACAATTATTTTCGGTCATTACCAATTAAGTGATAAATGATAAATTGTCTTTAAAGGATTCATTTAAAAGTTGACCTCTGCTTCAACGCATTAAATGAAAAAGCAAGAAAGTAGGTTATATATTCAGTATGACCTCGACTATATAAAACAGCACAAATGGCTTTGTGATTATAAACATACACCTACATTTATGGAAATGAGTCAAAATATTAGCAGAGGCCATTACATAAGAAAGCCTTCTGCACTATGTTTATGTTTTTTTCTTTTTTTTCCCCCTCAGTTATCCATATGTCCTACAGTGAGGAGTTATTTTTAAATCTGGGGGAAATTATAAAGATTCTATAAAAGGAGAGGAGGAGAAGGATGACAATTATTGTTGAAAGGTGACTCCAGAGATGCCGCCTCAAATTCTATTAAACTCACCGTCAGCACATTTAGTCCAGCAGACCTAGAAGCACGGTGTGGTCAGTTTTAAAACCAAACCTCATTTCTTGGTCCCCTTTTACTGACTCCAATAACAATCGCTTGTGCTAATAGTCTTTCTGCATAACTTGTACTGGCAGGGCAAATTAAATGTGCTTTCATGTGGGAAATATCTTCTACAGTGTCTTCTTTGGGAATCCCAGTTCTCCCAGTACTTTTCTTTCTTGGACACATCTCTGGAGAAACAGACCATCACTACCTTCCTTGCGCCTAGATCCTTGGTAGCATCACAACTATTGAAGTTAGGGTAATTCTCTGGTAACCATTTCTAGCGGACCAATTTAAATCCCCAACTATGACAAATTCTTGACCCTGAGAAAGAAAATGAGATAAAGTATTTTGATGTTCAAAGCAATAACAGCTATCAGGACAGTTAGAATTTTTTCAGTTTTTCAGTCCCCCTTAAATCTGGTTTCCCAAGTACAGTTAGCCTTTGCCAGGGTTCTAAGAGAAGACTGACTTAAGGATAGCAGTGGGCATTCTGTGATTACTTATGGACCTTCTAGTGGCCCATTTCTTTTCATGATTAAATATCTGAATACTTATTTTTCCAAAGGGAGAGTTTCAATTATTTAACAAATGTCTTATGCTACAAAGATGTAAGAGGTTTAGTATAAATAAATCTAGATGAAGAGGAAATCTCCTTTGTAAAGGTATGGGTGCCATGTACTATTTTATCTGCTATATCAGTATGGCTTTTTTTTTTTTCCTCTCTTCATTTTTGGTTACTTAAAATCAGCCTTAATCTGTTAAGCTCTCTGACCATGCATAACGGCTTTTATCTGCATTTTCATCTTTATAATGTGATTAAAGCCACTCTTCATATTGCATATATTTCTGGACAATTCATAAAAATATGTGGGATGGTTACTTTATAGAAATTGTGAAATTTACATTTGTGAGTATGTGTGTATAAGATATAAATAAAGGGCTTTAGGACTTTAATGTAGGTGGCTAGGCCTTTAAATTTAACTTATTCATTCAAATGCTTCCTTCTCCATGTATGACTTCTCTAATATTCTAGTCTATGATGATATGACAGTTTTATAGTTTTTAAGCAGGAACACGTAAAGAATAACAATGCAGTTTAGTGACACCTATACTGAATAAGGGCACAAGTTCCTTTTGCCCCCAAACTAGTAATATGACCTTACACAAGTCACTCACTTTCAATGTGCTCAACTGCTGCTTCCAAATGCCATCAGTTATTTCTTCCTCTGATTATATTAAATGATGCTAACTCTTCAAAAAAAAAATTAAAAGTGTGTGAAAAACAAAAAGCCTATCAACCAGGGAGGCAGAAACAGCAACTGTGATATTTGGGTATATTACTTTCTGGTATTTTTAATAGATACATAATTTATTTCTGTGATATACATTTTAACATAATTTCAGTCTCACCATATTTCCTGCTTTGTATTCTGAGTTTTATCACTTATAACCGGCCCAGCATTTCCCTCTGATATCCTTTGAAAACCCTATTTGTGGGATATTTGGATCTAGTGTGTTTGCTTCAGGTCTCAGGGAGGTCATTGTAGGGATAGACACGTTACTAAAAGAAGAACAGGATGCTCAACTACTCAAGACTAGTCTCATGGGAGCCCAAGAAAACTTAAACAAGCAAACATCACTGGACAACTGAGAATTGTGGTGGTGGTGGTTGTAATGATTGCAATAATTGGCATTTACTGAGTTAATGCTCCAAGTGCAATGGCTGAGCACCTTAACAAATATCTCATTTAATTATTACAACTGTCTAATATAGGTCCTATTACTACCTCCATTTATAGATTAGAAAACTTAGTGTTAGCCAAGTGAAACAACTTGCCCAAGGCCAACAGCTGGAAAGTAATGGAGCGATTTGAAGCTTTGCTTCCATTATTATCCACAATGTAGAACTCTGATATGAGTTGGGAAGGTTAAATGATCTATGTAAAACCCTTAGCATATTACCTGACACACACTGAGTACTCAGTGAATCTTCATCCTCATCCTCATCTTCATCACCGCCACCACGACCATCAGTCTGATTACTCCAGCCAATTGTACTAAACTGCTTCATCAGCAACTGATCAGCCAGTGGGCGGACTGCCCTCGGATCCCATTAGCTATGACTTGTAGGGTGAAGGGGTCACAGGTCAGTACACTGTCCTAGTATCATAAAATCCAATATTTATTTATTCAGTCCCCTACTATTTAACTTCACTCACTTATAAACTGTAGCATGAGAGGTTTACACTGGATAATTTCTTAGGTTTCTTCTAGCTAGTTCTCAGCTGTAAGGTTTCATTTTATCCAAGGTACAGATGGACAAGTTGAGATATGAAGAATCAAGTGATGGCTCTTAATAACAGACAGTCATCAGAGGCAGTTATGGGAAACCCAAAGAAGCCACTTGGTGCCAATTTTTTTCCATTTGTTAATGAAGTGCTTAAAGAAAGATCTGTTGAAAATCAAGTACTAAAATGCTATGAAATAAAAAAAGAGGCCCTTGCTTTTGAAGAGCACTACTTTAAATCAGAGAGAAAAATGAGCATGGAGCCTGATACCACATTGCTCATGAACTTGCTTACAAATTCAAATTAGCAGCTGCTTTTGTAGTCAATTCTCACCAATCCATGAAGCAACAAATTACTTATTTATAAACACTAAGTTTGTAGTCTTGAATGCTAAACATTTTGAATATAAATTTTTTTTAAAAAGCACAGTCCATACCTTCCAGAAATTATACACCTTTAGGCTAGTGCTAATATCAAGATAGGACAGAGTTCGGTAAAGGAGAACTTCTTCCATTGTTAATATACCTGCAACTTATCACCAAATGGTTATTTAGAGCCTTGCGACTCTGAACCCCATTGTCTTTGAAATGTCATCCAAGGTTCTTGATGAAACAAAATGGGGACAGCCCTCTTGAAAATCTAGCTTCTTTGTAATTCCTAAGACTTTCTAAATGATGATTCATTTGGTGTCTTCTCCCTGAATGATGAGACTACAGAATTCATTATCCCTACATGACCCTTGAAAAAATTCTAAAGCATTGTGGAAGGGATGAGCTTTCCCACTGGGAATGAGATGCCAGGGAGACAGGGTAGACACTACAGGAAACAGGAGTTATGTAAATTCTCTAAATGAAAATTATATTTTATGTTTGTTTAGAAGTATTTGTGAAGAAATAACTCCAAGTAAAAGCATTTTTTTCAAAAGAGATGTCACTTCTATTAATGCTGATAAGTTAAAGGTATATATGGGCCTACAAGATGAGATAACATGGAGAATTTCAGGCCCTATTTGAGAATACAACCACCTGACTCCCATTAATGTTAATGAGCCTCTCACTGGATCATTCTAAAATTTTACCCCCATGGTCTGGTTTAAAGCATCAAGAGTCAGGAAATTTAGAATGAAAGCTGAAATTCCATCTTGACCCTTTCTCTCTGATGTATATACTCCTATGAAAAATGTGCAGGATAGTGCAGCTTCAAGATACCACCTAAGTATTTGAGAATTCTAGAGAAAAATATAGCCTGTTGGGGAGCAGCAGGGGACATTGGAAATACTGGATTATGAGTCAAGAGACCTGGATGCAGGAAAGTCATTTCATCAACTTGGGTGTTCACATTCTCATTTCTATAACATTAAATTGTTGGACTAGGTTATAGTTAGGTTATAGATTATATTGTCTGATGAACTTTCTCAAGTAATTGTATCTGTATCATCTTGATGCCCAAAAAAATTACTGTGTACAGATAGTTGTACAGAATTGAAGGACTTCACTGGGCTATACAGAAACAGAGGAAAAAAGACCATAGACTATTAACAGCTAAATAAATGGTTGCCTTTAAGAAGATTGAGCAGAATTCCTCATACAGTCTAAAGATTGAATGTTATGTCCATATTGTGAGTGGTTAAAAACTCACCTGCAGGGGCAAAAGTCTCATCTAAGGTGAAGCTATATTGGAGGAAAAAAAGTTGTAAAGTTTTACAGTGGGTTGACTTATGAACGGTGGATAAATTTATTTCATTTAGATCCCAATTACACTCTTAGTCTGATTACCTTCTAGAATTGTAAATGGATAAAATATTTACTTTTGTAATACTTACTACAGAGAACAAACCAGAGGCATAATCTGATGAGCACTTAGAATTATATTGTGATCTCTTAAACTATACTCCTCACCTACACAAATAATTACTAGTCATCCCAGAATATAAAAGAATCATATAGTTCTTTTCATTATAGAACCAGGGAGATTTTTCTAATCCAAATTATTAAGCCAATAAGATATTTTGTGAGGTATTGAATATTATGCCTGGGGTTCAAAATATAAAAATATAAATGACATAAGATCATAAGTCATTTGTAAGCTTGATTGCATCAAGACTCGAGGCTTTTCAACCATTTATGAGAGAATCAAGCCCTGTTACCCTAAGGCCATCATTGAGTGTAATGAATGGACATCTCCCTACTATCTAGAATGGTGCTACTTCTGTTCATGAGATGAGGAAGACTGAGAGAATAGTTGGTCAAATCACCTTCCACATTCTACAGTTCAGATGAAGAAACATGGCTGAGAAAAGCCCCAGGTGCCCAAGTTAGATGATACCAGTATTTAGTTTTTCTTTGATGTCCATAAAAATATTCAGTTCAGTTCAGTTATAAAGGCAACTGAAAATGGCAGATAAAAATGGTGAAAAAGATGAGATCTACAAAGTCTGATTGAACACAGGAGGATCCCGACTCAAACATTAGCCCAAGGGTTGGACTAAATGACTTTTAAGACTCCTTGTATCTGGGTTCCTTTGATTTTATGACTCTAAAGACCTCTTCAAAGTCTTCTGATACAATGGCTTTTGCTTAGTGCTTTCATCAAAAGCCTGAGTTTTCTACTCCACTTTAGCCCTAGACAGGTGACCTGGAAATCAAATGATACCCAGATACTGGAATCCTTGATAGCGTGCCTTCACCCAGCCTCCCACCAATTTAGACAGAAATTCTCACAGATGACCCTTTATGCTCCTCAACTTCACCATCCAACTCGTTATTTGTAAATGTAAAGTCTGTGACAGACCAGAAATGATCCTCCTCCTAATTTAACCACAACCAGGAAAGCTTAATAAAACAAGAAGTTTAGATAGGAGGATAGCATCCTTCATGAGCAAGCATACTGAGAGGAAAAATGTCACTATAAGACCCCTCCCCCCATAACTCAGTGGTTCCATATCCAAATAATTTCCCCCTCCTCTCAAATGTTAAAAAGTCTTCCCTCTTTCCGGTGTCCGTGTACTGTTACCTCTGTTGGTGAAAGCATTCTTTTCTCCTGGAAAGTGCATGACAGGGTGATTTTCTAAGAAAATCTGACTGCCCTGTTCACATCAGATGGATAGCACATGAAGTGGAGTGCGGTCCCTTTGTTTCCTTGTTAGCATCACCTGGTTCCTCTATTTGTAGAGCTGCAATAAAAACAGCTTCTTTACTGTGCGTCCTGTTGGTTTATACCAACCATGTCAGGTCCATAAACCATGGTATATTAAAGTGTAATAGACTGTGTAAAGAATACTGGGAAGATATTCCAACCTTTATCCCTTGCCCTCATTCCACACTTTACTACCTCCCAGATGGGTATCCATAAATATGACTTAATTATGTTTGGCATAAAACCCCCACTTTCTTTGAAGAGTGACGTCCTTCTTCAGCCACTTTCTGTGCATGAATACTACCCTCTTGAGGATAAAACCTTGAATATTTTGGTACATTTAGATGGTAAGTGTTGTTCATGGCCAGAATACTTTCTGGAAGTGGCATTTATAAAAACTTTACATTTTTCGTAATTACTCTATTTTAAAATTGTAAGTCTGATACAGACACAACTCAAGGGTCAGTGTTCTTTGTATCTACGATCGATCATCCTAAATAAGATCTGAATGAAAATCAGTACTTTCTCACTGTTTGATTCTATTGGACTCTCTTCTACTTTGTTGAAAAAAGAAAACAAAGATTAGAAATTGTGTGGCAGGAAATGGGCTCTGATCCCCCAGTGGGGAGGTAATGAGCAGGGGCTGTGATCTGCTGGCGTGAGTCCCTTGCTGTCACTTTATTCACCTGTCAAATAAGTGGAGTACCTGCGAGGCATTAAAGTTGAGAGACACAGATTTTGAAATTCCATTATGAAATAGATTTTGGTTGCTGCCCTCAAGAAGCACCGAGTCTAATCAGAAAAGCAGACTGCCAGCAAATGATGTCAGTACTGTGCCCCGCATATGTGAACATGGTTTTGTGGGAGCTGCGCAGAAAGAGCCACTCACCACTCAGTGAAGGAAAGGCCCCCGTGGAGGTCTTCATGAAAGACGTAACTTTTTAAAGCTTGGGTTTGAAGGAAGAAAAGACGTTTACAGTAGGGGTGTTTGGGAAGGAGAAGGCAGGGGGGAGGAGGAATTCAGAGCAGAAGAAACAGTGTCCCTAAAAATAAAGGTACAAAAAAAAACAGGTTGAGTGGCGGGAACAGCAAGGAGTCCCACTTGCCAGGAGCATAGCGCATGTTGTGAGAAGTAGCAGGAGCCAGGTTGTGAAGGGCTTACTGTGCAGCGTGAGCGTACTTCATCCTGGACAGAGGGGAAGCTGATGAGCACATAAGCACAGCAGTGGCGTAGTTCAGTTTGCCTTTTAAGTTGGCAATTCAGATGCAATGCAGAGAACCGGGTTTCCTGTGCCATGCAAGGAACCCGTTATAGATCAAAGAGCCTAGAGGTTAAAGAAGGTGTCTTTGCTCTCAGAAAACTACCTTTTTAAAGTAGACCCCAACATCATTATCTTTCACTTAGTATAGTATATGAGAGGTGATTCAGTTAATCAGGTCAAAGTTTGAGAACTCAACGATGACAAAAGGGAAAAAAATCATAAGCACCTCACACCTACCCACCTGACTCCCAGGTAAATTTGCAAAATTATATATCAGCTTCTGTCTTTCTTTCCTGAGGATTAAATAAAACAAAAATGGGCTGAAACAGCAAATAAAATGACCTTAGGTCCAACATAGGAAACTCCTGGAGACAAGCCTTAGGCACCATGGTAAGGACATTGGCTTTGTGAGTAAAATGGGAGAATAGTGAGGATCTGACACGGAAATGATCACAAGAAAATTATCCTCTACTGAGGATGGTTGTAGACATTCTTAAGAAAGAAAGGAACATTTGCTTGAAATTTTGTATTACTCATTCCAAAGTCAGACAGCTGGAATAATGACTACTAGCATTTCCTTCTAGCCAATCAAATAATAAATTGCTACCATTTTTGAGTGTCTAGAGTACATTAGTCGCTATGTTAACCTCTCGTGTTCAGTACCTCCAAGGGCCCAACCACCTTACAGCGTAGATCTTATCATTCCAGTTTTATGAGTAAGGCTCAGAGGAGTTGAGTGACTTCCACAAGGTCTTTCAGTTAATAAGTGACAGGGCACAAATTCAACCCAGACCTACCTGACACAAAGCCCAACTTCTTTCTACTATGCTACATCTGCATTTAACTTGGTCAAAACAGCCATCCCACTGGAAGCTTGAACCCCCAGAAGTCTCAACAGGACATGGAGCCATCAGAGGTCTGACCTGCAGAGATTCTGATTCAAGCAAGCATCAGCCCCTTTTCATGTAGCCTTCATGTATTGGTGCGCCTAGGCATCATCATCTTCATTTTGCAGAGACAGGAACTGAAACGTGAGACTTGTCCATGACACTTAAGTGGCAGAGCTAGGCTTAAAAGTTGGAATTTAACTATGCCGAGTTCTGCCTCATTCAGTTGGCCACAGTACTGAGGAGTTTCACAGTGTTTATTATATGGCATGACTTTATGATAACTAATGAGACAATGGCTATCAGTGAAAACAGAATTCCAGGAAACAAAATTCCAAGGTATTAAAGCTTTACACAAAAGCACATGGTCTTTATTCAGTAAAGCCTGCATTAAATAAAATCCTCATATCTCTTAAACAAACAAACAAACAAAAAGTCTTCCAAAGAAGTCATGTTGCTTTCTCTCTGTGACACAGAATTATGAAAAATATTGTTCTTTAAAGGAGAGAGTTGGAGTTTAAGAAAAGCAACACAGTTCTACCAATGATAGAAAAATTATAGTATGCGTAGGTAGGTCGCCAAGCAAACTTGCCACTCACTGTTCTCCAAGGACTTCCAGAAATTCACATCATTACAGTGTGTCCACAGCCTGGATAAAGAAGTTCGGAAGACAGAATTGATGTGAAGTGAAGCTTCTCATTTTTAGTACTTTAGTATTTGTTTTCCTTATTGCTTTTATTATCTTAAAATGTGAGACCGTCATCATCTTAAGCAACTACTTTATTCCTCTGATTTGTAAAATCATCATATTTAGTTCATTGGAGACAATGAGACAGCCTCTTGTGGCAGAAAGAGAAGAGAGGAGAGCAAGGTTGGGGATGCCTGTTATTTCTCTACCTCCCTGGGCCATGTCAGTACCTGACAACTCCTCCAAACTTAGCTCTTCTAAGAAGCCTACCCAACCCCCACCACACATGTAGTAGGAAATGTAAGCTAAAAAGGAAGCACCTAAAAGCTAATGTCTGTGGGGCTTTGTAGAATAGAAGACTAAGTCAATCCCACACATATTTTCAAGGCCACTGCTAGTCAAAGCTGTAGGGTAAAGACAATTTGCACCTAAGACTTACCATCTTCCATTTAGACATCGTCTCCCTTTGGGGTGCCTAGTACTTGTGTGGCATGCTGTGGCTGCCCCGGGCACCTTAATTCAGTAATCCATATAAAGTGTCCTACAGGCAACAAGCCATGCTCTGGAAATATTTGTTGTTACCCCTTATCAGAAATCACTTACACTGGATCTTTTTTGCTCAGGTTTAATTGCCTGTCTTCCCCAACTAGAATGAAAGTTCTATAAGGATCTTTGCTTTCTTCACTGGAGGATCCCAAACACCTAGAATAGGGTCTGGCACATGGAACAAAAGAACAAACCTATCTATGTCATTATGTCAGTTGCTACTAATGGCTTAAGTCAGAGCTTGCAGAACCAGATATGGCCAACAGGAATGTCCCCTTTGTCCTACAGAGTCTTTGAAAAAAAAAAAAAATTTTTTTTTAAGTCGGGACCATTCATTCAAAAATCTTAGCTTCTCTGAAAAAGGTGGAAGATCTGGTAACAATGGCAAGTGCCTTCCCTCCCTCACATGGGGCGTGGCCTTCCCATTTTCCTACCGCGGCCTGTTGGCTTCCCTACACCGAGACCGTCAGTTCCAGTATTGAGAAGCAAGAGATAGAATTTTAGAATATTAGGATTCTTTTACTTGGCCTACAGTTGCCTTATTTGCTGCTGATACTAGAATTTGAGTTTGTGACTCCAGTCTTTAAACATTTTCCTTCCAGGTAATGTGTTTTTGTTTTGCTTAGAGCACTTTGAAGACTGAAAACGTATAATGACATGGTCAGAAATGTCACACGTTTTGATGGGAGAAATATTTTAGGCTGGTAGAGCTTCCACATCACACCATGGAAGTGGCTGCCTTTTCTCTCTGTACGTAGGCCCTTTGCTTAGGAAAAAGTAAGATCTCTAGGTTCTTCTCATTTTCCTGAAGGCTCTTTCCTCCCAAGCCCTCAGAAGTTCTACAGTATGCATTGGGCCTCTTAGTAACACCTCTTTTTAAATTTTGGATGCTTTTTTTTTTTTTCCAAGTACCCATATTTAGAGAGCCATTCCAAAATCTTACTGAATGCTTAATTCCTTGTGGAAAGGGTATTTCTCATCAGTGAATTTATATGCAATGACCGCTTTATAGTTCTACTTACCGCCTGGAAGGAGCCGGTTAGAAACCACCTGGTGAGGGAGAACAGCAAAGGTGCTCCAGGAAGATCAGTCAGGCCTCAAAGGAATTTTTCCTTGTGTTTGGCCATGTACACAATTAAGAATCACTGGCTAAGAACAAACTACTTGTTTGTTTCACATTGTGGAGGACTTGGTAGTAGTCACTTCTCTGTGTCTGACTGGCTAAGAACGAGACGAATTCACAGACTCCTACGAGGAGGATGGGGGAAATCATACTGCAAAAGATGACCATAACTATGACTTTACCTAAAATGGTGTCAGTATCAAAGCAGAATTATTTTTTTAAAGATTTTATTTATTTATTTGACAGAGAGACACACAGCGAGAGAGGGAACACAGGCAGGGGGAGTGGGAGAGGGAGAAGCAGGCTTCCCTCGGAGCAGGGAGCCCGATGCGGGGCTCGATCCCAGGACCCTGGGACCATGACCTGAGCCGAAGGCAGACGCTTAACGACTGAGCCACCCAGGCGTCCAAAGCAGAATTATTTTAACAAAAAAAAAATCATTTTTGTTAATTGACACTTATTGGACTTCGAGGTAATAGTATATAACTTTAGCCTGACATTCTTATTTAGTCTATGTTTGTATTCTAAATATCAAGTTTTGGGATGCCTGAGTGGCTCAGTCAGTTAAGCATCTGCCTTGGGCTCAGGTCATGATCCCAGGGTCCTGGGATCAAGTCCCACATGGGGCTCCTTGCTCAGTGGGGAGCCTGCTTCTCCCTCTGCCTGCCACTACGCCTGCTTGTGTTCTTTCTCTCTCTCTCTCTCTCTCTGATTAGGTAAGTAAGTAAGTAAGTAAATAAATAAATAAATAAATAAAATACCAAGTTTTCTTTTTAGGAAACCTAGTATCTTTCTTTTGAAGCAACATTTGTCCAGCATATGCATTTTTCAACTAAAATAACTTGTTTAATATATAGGCACCCTTCCTGTGTTTAAGGCTCAGCAGAAAACAAGCCAGCTGAAGTTGCTTCTCTCCTTGAGCTTACCTTCAATTGTCATATAATAAATGCATGAGAAAACGAATAGTCTGCCAGGTAGATAGAGGCTGGGCAGGAAAAAAGGTAACGTGTGGAGGTTGAGAGAGTTGAGGGAGGGGATGGGGATATGTAGCAAGGGGTGATCTTTTATTAAGTGAAGTCAGAGAGGGTAATATCTGAGCTGAAACCTGAAAACAGTAAGGGAGCCAGTCATGCACAGACTGTGGGCAGGGTGCAGCAAGTGCAGAGACCCCTTAATGCGCATGCTCAGTGTGCTCAAGCATCAGCAAGCTGACAGAGAGACTGGAAAGAAATGAGCATGGGAGCAAGGGAGTGATGTCACAGAGGAGCCAGTGAGCGGAACTGCAGGGCCTCATGGGACATTGTGAAGATGTTAAAGGTTATATCAAAGGTGATGACAAGCCTTTGGAAGGTTTTGAGTAGAGGAGTAACTTGATAAAATTGACGTTTTAAAATCAGTGATGAAATTGATGATGAGGTACTAATGATACCTTTCATGTCGTTTATTGATCATATATTGTGTGTCAAGCACTTGATATATGTTATCTAATTTAATCTTGTATGATGTAGTATGACGGTAGTCACTGTGGCTATTTGTATAGGACAGATGAGTCCATAACTATGCAGTTGGTCATGAGTAAATTGACCACAGTCACACAGGTAGTACATGGCAGAGCTAAGCTTAGTAAAATAGTGGTATTTTAAAATCCTTTAATATCAGATGCCTGGGTGGCTCAGTAGGTCAAGCATCTGCCTGCGGGTCAGGTCATGATCCCAGGGTCCTGGGATCAAGTCCCACATCGGGCTCCCTGGTCAGCAGGGAGTCTGCTTCTCTGTCTCCCTCTGCCTCTCCCCACTGCTTGTGCAATTTCTCTCTCAAATAAATAAATAAAATCTTTTAAAAAAAATCCTTTAATATCTTTCATGAAGTATCACATCATAGGCCTTAGTAGATAAGACTGATTTTCTTTTCTTGTTCATTTTATATCATTGTAGCCTTAAATGGAAGAAACCTTAAGGCTTATGTAGATTATGACTTGCCTATTTTTCTAGACATTTTTAAAGTGAAGAAGTGTTATTATCATATATAATAATATCTTCTGATTAGAGAGAATGATATGTAAAAGCACCACCCAAAAATGAAAGCTCCTAAATAAATAGTTCCTACAGAACACTGGTTCTTGATCTATAAATTCAGAGTTGTATCTCAGTATCATGGATTTCCTTAGTAGTCTTAAGTATTTTTTTTTTCCAAAGCATTTAAAAACAGTATTTTGAGAAAGGAGACCATAGGCTTCTCCAGACTGCCAAAGGAGCCTCTGGGTGTAGAGACAGTGTGTGCAAGTGTTCCAGTGAATTTGTGTGAACCCGAGCAGAACTGCTGTAAATGGTTCTGGGTTTCTGATGTTTGGGGAAGGGTGGGGAGAGTGCCAACCAAGTATGTGCCAAAGCTCACAAAGAGGCCAGCTGTAGCTGGGGTGACCACATGTACCAGTCTGTCCAGGATTGCTCCAATTTATGTTTTTGTCCAGATGTAATTATTAGTTATCACCTTCTTTCACTCTCAAGAGTGTCCCAGTGAGAACAGTAAATTATATGGCCACCATTAGCTCTAGCTATTCTCAAGAAAGCAAGGGTGGGAGATGTAGCCAGTTGAGAACTATCTCCAGGACATGTGGTAGGGGCTGCCAACCCCTGCATTCAGAATTATTTTGATAACCCATGGGTGTAATCAAAGTTAGAAGATTTAGCCAAAAGATACAATGGAAGAAAACACTGTTTTAATGATAATTATTTCTCGTTCACAGCCAAAAATGAGCATAAAATGGAAGAAAGTCACTTGGAGAATGCACAGAAAAGGTAAGTGGCTCTGACTTGGCCTTAGTCCTTTCTTTGGCTAGCTGTTCCTTTTTATGAGTGTTATTATTAAGTGCAGTCATTTTGCTCTGCAACCATCACCACCGTCTGTCTTCAGAACGAACTCATCTCCAAACAGAACTCTGTACCCATTAAACCATAACTCCCCCATTCTCCTCCCTTACTCCGGCTCCTGGCAACCATTATTCTACTTCCTGTCTCTGTGACTTTGACTACCCTAGATACCTCATATAAGTGGAATCAATACAGCATTTTTCATTTTATGACTGGCTTATTTTACTTAGCATGATGTCTGACTAGCCATTCTTTCGGCCCCATTTGTTGAGACTATACATCCGTGAGCAGTAAGATTCTATCGGGAGCTGAAGGGAAAGCACTATGATAAGACTTGGAAACATTTCTCCTCAAAGAGCACAGAACCATTGAGAAGTGATTGACAAGCATCACGTCATGACACTCTCTGCCTCTCCTCCATTTCTCTGCTCCTGAGCCACTTTATGGAAGTTAGGAACAACGTGATCCTTCTTAGCATTACAACTAGATTAAACCAATTATGGCAAACATCTAAGAGACTTATTATGTCTTTCCTCAGATCTGAGAGGATATGGTAAACAAGGGGCAAGTGGGGAGGAGGGACTGACCCCTATATATAAAAAGTGCCTCCGAAATTGGAAGAGACCTCAGGAGTCTTCTGTTCTACCCGTCACCCACTTCAGGCCTCTTCTTTGCTCTTCTCTCTCTTAATAGACAGCAGAATGGAACCATCCAGTTCACCCAGTAATCAGTGGCTCTGGTCCCTGATAGAGGATTTTATTTTTGTCTGCTGACCAGGTTAGTCAGCTTGGCTATGCCTCTACTCTTAAAAGGGTGAGTGAGAATATACTGAGGCATTCTCATTTTCAGCACAGAGAACCGAGATACATTTTGCTGGTGTTAATTCTAGAAGGACTAGAAAGTTAAATGAGAGGTAGGGGTAGGAAGTAGCCTATAAGGACAACAAACTTTACAAATGTGTGAGGAGAGGAGTTAATTAAACGCAACTGAACAAACTCTAGAAACAAACCAATTCCTCCTGTCTAGCCACAATTTCCAAGAGTTCTTAAAGCCTACAGACAGTGCTGTCAGCTCTGCTTTGGCGGGCACCAACATCTTGCCCTGCTTCCAACTGCCAATCAAATTAAAATGCAGATGAAAGTGAAGTTGAGGCAAATCCTGCATTTTTCTAATTGCAGACATGTTCTTGAGTCAGGATTATCAAGTAAGCATGATCATCTTTAAAAACCAAAGCAATCCCACGATGATGGTTTTAAAGATTTTTGTGCCCCTTGATTGGCCTTATCCCTATATTAAGTTTTCCCTTCCTCCATGTATAAAACGAATATGTCTATGTTACGTTCCGAAAAGACATCCACACCTTGGTGTCAGGTCAAACAGAAATTTGGGTTTCCAGGGTGGATGTCAAATTTCTAATATTTCTTCAAGCTTCTTGCTGAAGGAAAAGGGGGCCCACCTTCGAGGGGCCGAAGCTGCTGCTGTGCATTAGCTATGCTGAGGGGGGTCATAAATTTTGGTTGTCAGCGTTTTCCGTGACTTTGTGGTGAAGGTAGTGTAGCTTTCATGTCATACATGAAAAATGTTAGATCCCATCTTTAATGTAGAAAGCACAGTTGTTTGCTTGCACTTTTTAAGGAGGTTGGTGGTCAGTGTTGCAATATTTGTGTGAGATTTAGGAAATTCTTCTGTTTTATTCTCAAGAGAAACAATTTACTCTGAGGCCACGACATGTTTGCTTTTCCTAAGCAGTTTCTAAAGGCATGCATGTGAAACAGTAAGGGGACGTGTCCTGCTTTGGCACCTCAACACTAAAAAGTAAAACAGCTCACGTTGTTACCAGCTCTTTGATAGTGTCGTCGTTGTCTGTGCTTTAAAAACATTTAGCTGAATTACAAAGATAGGAATCAGATAAGGAATTGGAGCAGAGAGGAAAAAAAGGGAATAGAGCGAAGGAAAGAAGTTTTATGAAACATAACATATGATTAGAAATCAATCCTCTAGGGGCGCCTGGGTGGCTCAGTTGGTTAAGCGACTGCCTTCGGCTCAGGTCATGATCCTGGAGTCCGGGATAGAGTCCCACATCGGGCTCCCTGCTCGGCAGGGAGTCTGCTTCTCCCTCTGACCCTCCTCCCTCTCATGCTTTCTGTCTCTCATTCTCTCTCTCTCAAATAAATAAATAAAATCTTAAAAAAAAAAAAAAAAAAAAAACAAAGAAATCAATCCTCTAAAAGTTGAAAGCTATTTGAGAGTTATCTGCTGACAAATAGAAATTTCAGAAAGCACGATGGCCCCTTTGTCCATTGGAGAATATTAGCCTGGCTGTTAAGTATCAGCAGTTTTCAGGAGGACAGTAGTCTAGACCTTATGAAGCAGTCGTAGGCTCATATTCTAGCCCTTTAGCTTCTCCTTGAACGAAGGGATAACCCCGAAGTCAAATAAGGCACATCCTCAGAGCAACTTCCTCTTTGTCGAAGTTGCAGAGTGCCAAAGCCAGGCCATCCCCTGGGACTTTGTTTTTGCTCTGGTTCTTCTGAAGAGGTTCACTTGCTTTCTTAGTTTCTAAAACACATGGGGGAGGGCGGGGAGGAAATGCTGAAATTCAGTATTTCCTTTAGTCTCTGTCCCCTTCGAGGGTTAGCAAGCAAGGCCTCACAAACCCCCAGGGTGAGAGGTGGTGAGGGTACATGGTTAGCTCCAGTGTAGGCTGGGAAAAGCGAGGCCTCCAGGATGACGATATGCTTTTCTGAAGCTCTGTGATAACCTACTGAACAACACTGGCATTCTATGAACAGTCACTGGTACTTGCAGCCTCTGGGTCTCAGGATCTAGACTCCAGATATTGCGAGGGCTGCTGAGGTGATCCGTGAGGCACAGGGACTGGAGTTTCTGTCCTCTTCACTATATCCTGCTGGGAAATCATTTGCTCCTCTGAATACTAAGAGGGAAAGACTTTCTCTTCTCTATTAATGCACAAATAAGTATGTTTCTGTATCAAAGGTGACCATAAGGAAGAGAAAAACGATGATGATGTGCTCTGCTGGGGGGGTGCTCCTGGGGGGCAACAGTGTCTAAAGTAGAAACAGAAAAAAAAAAAAAAGAAAGAAAAGAAAAATGCCTGTGTTGATGAGCACGAGCAACAGAAGGGTGGAAAAATCATTTCACTGAGAACTGGGGGACCCGAGTGGTAGGCCCAACGCTGCCAATGAATAAAGTCATTCAATCAGGTCTCTGTTTTCTCATCTCTAAAATGAGAACCTTGAATGAGTTGACCTATTACATCCCTTCCGGTTCTAAAGCCCCATGACTCTATAAGAAATTCATGGCCTCTTCCCATCGGTTACATAACCCTCTACTTGTGTATTTCCACACCACAGTCAATATAATTTTCATTTTGAATGAAATAAAAGTGTATGCCATAGAGCGTAGTACATTTGGTTTTATCAGTATTTTGACTGCCACAGAGTTAGGCGTCGCCTGACATTGCGACTTTCTTCCATTACTGGTTTTGTTCCAAATTATGTATGTTTGGAATTAGAAGAGAGTCCCTTAAGAAATGATTGCAGTTATTGCCTTTCTCCACTTATGCACTTCCAATCTTTTAATAACTGGGAGCCAAAATTCCCTGGCCAGTAGTTTTAATTTGCATTAAAAACAGATTTATTATTTACAGAAGCACAAAGAATTTATGGGACTCAGAGTTGCAGCTCCAGCTTGGATCTCACCTAATCATAGCCATGGAATCAATTAACAGTTCATCTGTGAAATGTGATAAAATCTTATGAGATACATATTGCCCAATAACTGAGAACGAGATGAAAGTATTCTCCATAATAGTGACGGGGCTTCAGGGTTTTACAATTGCCATTGAATGGAGCTCCATTAGAAACTCAGGATTCAGGATGGCCACAAAAAAAAAAAAAAAAAAAAAAAAAAAAAAACCCACTGTGTCTGAACAGATGATAGAGCACTGAGTAGTAAACGTGGCCAGCCATTCCTGCTTTGATTAGTTTCCAACACCCTAGAAAAAGGGGCCATTTATTTAAGTGTTCTTGCTCATGGCAAATGAGCTTGTGAGGCTTTGGGTGGGTGAAGGTTGGGGGTGGGGGCCTAAGTGCAGAGCTATAAATCGCTACAAAGCTAGAGCCTCCAAGAAGGGCTGCTTGGGAGGCCTGTAGCAGTCTGGTGTGCAGTGAGCCTCCATGGGGTAGGTCAGGAGATTCGGAGCAATGCCTGAGAATCGACTTTGGAAAACCTGGATCCTTTCCTGACCAGATTAGAGATCGTCTTTCCAGGATCAAAGATGGTTTTTCACCCAAACCTTGCCGTGCCTTCGGTTATATCTCTTTTTATGCCTCGGTGGTTTGTATTCTTATAGCATATCAAGCTTTAAAATGTAACCTTCTTAGAGATCACCTATTCTAAGTCTTATTTTACCCTTGAGAAAACGGAAAGTCTGATGCTGAGTGACTGACCCAAGATCAAAAAGCCAGCGGATGGCAGAATAAGGATAGAATAGTCTCTGGATTTTCCATGAAGTGCTCAATAGATTAATTATTCCTGATGGGCTGTCTAACTGACCACTGCTAAGGCTGCAGAATCAATATGTTATCATTATATGTCCATGTACTCATTAAACATAATACGAAGAGCTGGTAAATGATGTGGATTTGAGATGAAGAGCAAACTCATAGCTTCACCGGCATACCGCCTGGAATCAGACATGCTCATTTTTATATACATAAGATGTGACCAGGAGTATCAGATTGAATTTCTTGGAGAAGTGGTTTAAGTAAATAGGTTTTCTGAGGCTCCGGATAAGCCACAGTCACTATGAGGCTGGGCTTCTGTCTTAGAGAATGAATATATGGTAAATGCCTCCCCCCCCCAACCCTCACCCGCCC